>NC_142814.1:6323608-6368507 GCF_049724085.1 Artemia sp. Qi Xiang Cuo
TACAATAGTCCAATGGGGGGGAATCAGTCCTTATTATATTGTCAAGTGTTCCCCGAGAGAATATCCTGTGTTGAAGAGATAACTCGAGAAAATCATCATCTAAAATCAAATGTTTTTCCATAAACACTAGATTTGATCTAATTCTCTCTTTCTCAAATTTATTCATTTTTCAATCCTTTCACTCTGACTGCTGACTCTAGACTGACCCTGATTCGTTAGGATACAAGTGATCCTATTCCCGGGAATGTCATAACATTGTCAAAGTCCTGTTTTTTCATTCTCACTGAGAAAACCATATAGCAGACAGGATTTTCTGTTGACATCCATAAATTTGATAAAGTCCCTGTTTTTTATATTCTCACTGAGAAAACCCTAAAACATCCATGAAAAACATCAAATAAATCGACCAACACTCATAACCATCCATGAAAACATACATAAATGTGACAAAATTCCTGTTTTTCAAATTCTCACTGACAAAAACCATAAACCACGTGGTTCTCGTGCCAATATATGGTGTTAAAAAAAGTTGTAGGTGGCAGCAGGGGTGTCGCGTGGCGCCTCCTGACCCCTCTCTACTGACAGATTGCCAAAGATTGTCCTTTTTGGCCAACGGTCTATGGCTAAACGGAAAGCAGGTCGTCCCGTTTGGGGTTAAAGGACGTCATACAGAAAGATTTAAAGGAAATGAAAACTTCCTGGGAGGGTGTAAAAAGGTAGGCTTTGAATAGATTGAGACGGAGAAACAGCGTGCGTAGCTGTGTTGGCCTCAGGTTGCTTGGTGCTGCGGTGAGTTGTTAGTAGTAGTAGTAGTAGTATGCTAAATCTTGTAAAACTCTAGTATGTCATACCGATCCGACAGCATTTTAGGCCTACAAAACTCTAGTATGTCATACCGATCGGAGGGCGTTTTAGTCCTACAAATCCAAGTAATAGTTAGATTAACAAATCAGGTTCAGCAATCAGAGATAAAGTACTTTTGTCTTTGATTAAACAGTTTCTATGTACTCCTAATGCAACTTTTTTATCTTAAATTTGAAAGTGCAGTCAGAAATCTTCCATCATCAACGTTGTTTCCGGGGTATCCGTTTCCTTTTTACTTAATTTGAGTTTTTTTCAACCTAATTTAGTTGTTGCGAAATTTAGTTGTTGAGGATAGTTTTTTCCAAGGCCATTTTTTATGCTAAGCTAAAAATAATTGTCGCATAGAAACTATTCCTACTAAAGAAAAGAAAAATGTAGTTCTAATTTGGAATTCCCTATAAAATACCTAATAAGGGAAATCTCAAAAATCACATATGTTTCTTTTCTTTAATCTAGAAAATTAAATTTCATGAAAAAACTAACTTTCTTCATTTGCTATAGCCTACTAAAAATAGTAAACGCTACAGGTCATACTATATAGTATAACTGCTTGTAAACCCTTGTAGTTTACTATAAAATAGATTAGATTTACTAAAAAATTTAAGTATTTGTATTGATTTACAGTTTTTCATTGATAGGTCATACGGTTTTGTTCACTTTTTAACTAATAATTTAATTGTCCCTATTCGTCTATGTTACTAAAGGTTCTTAGTTAGAAAATTATATCTTAAAGCGTTTCCCCGTATATATCTACATATTTCTCGACATTAACATAGGTGGTAGCCAACTCTGCCATATTAATACTGTTCTGGTGTGATATTTACGTCATGTTCAATCGCCGTGGGTTCCTATGAAGTTTTGCTTTAATGTTCAAACATTTTCAAACTGAATTTTTTTCTGAGATATTTTTATAAGAAACACTTAAAGATGGTTTTCCCTGAAGAAAACCTTGTAGGGTGTCTTGAGAAATATTCAAGCGGAAAATCTGTAGCCCCATAAGAAAAATCGTAGTGGAATCCTATGCTTAGGAACGTAACCTTAGTTGAAAATAAAATGATACCCTACTCTCTAATTTATATCTATTCTCATTCGACAGAATGATAATTTGACTCTTTGATTTTGCGTGTCTTTCTCATAATGTTCCTATAATGAGAATTTGTTAATGGTGTTTTATTTTGTGAAAATTTGACCTCAAAATTGCCTATTTAGTGAAAGGTGTTCTGATAAGTTGTGTCTAGCTTATGATGTCTTATTTATGTTGAAAATGTACTAACTCTGTTTCATTATGACGCAAATTTGCGGCTCAAAATTGATTGTTTGCTGAAAGTTTCTTTTATTTACTGTGTAACTACTTGTGACTGCGACTACTTGCTAACACGACAGAGACTCCATGCAACTGTGACTACTTATGAGTGTCGCTACTTGTGACAACAACCCTGACTACCTGCGAATATGATTACTTGTGACTGAGACTGGGACTATATACGTCTACGCCTGTGACTACTTTTGACTTAGACTGCTACTAATTCCTACTGTGACTATTCGCGACTGAGACTGCAACTACTTGCAACTGTGAGTACTTGTTACTGCAACTACTTTATGACTGCATCTTTGACTACTTGTAATTGTTACCATGACTACTTCCGTCTGCGACTACTTTTGACTGTGACTAAGGCTACTTGTGACTGCGACTACTTGCGAGTACTTGCAATTGTGACTGAGACTACTAGCAACTGAGAATACTTGTAACTACTTTTAACTGTAACTGCTTTCGAATTCGACTTTGACTATTTGCGACTGTGGCTGCTTGAGACTACGACAGAGTCTACTTGCATTTATACTACAACTACCTGCGACTGTAGCTTCAATAACTTGTGACTGTGACTATGACTAGTTGTGATTGTGACTAGTTGTGACTAGGACTGTGTCACTGTGACTACTTTTGACTTCGACTGCTACTAATTGCTTCTGTGACTCCTCACGACTGAGACTGCAACTACTTGTGACTATGAGTACTTGTTACTGCAACTACTTTATGACTACATCTTTGACTACTTGTATTTGTTACCATGACTACTTCCATCTGCGACTACTTTTGACTGTGACTAAGGCTACCTGTGACTGCGACTACTTGTATTTATCACTACAACTACTTGAAACTACGACAGTGTCTACTTGTATTTATCACTAGAACTACCTGTGACTGTAACTTCAATAGCTTGCGACTGTGACTATGACTACTAATGACTGTGACTAGTTGTGACTAGGACTTCCTGTGACTGTGACTACTTCTGACTGCTGCTGTGACAATATTTGACTCGGAAAACTTACAACTGTGACTGAACTTTCTTTTGACTATGATTACTTGTTACTGCTATTACCGATGACTGTGACTACGATTGCTTGAGTTGATGACGATGACTACTTGTGACGGTGACTTTGACTACTACTACTACTACTACTATAGTTATGACTGCGATGTTGACCACTGCTGCTATTTTACTGCTACTGCCACTGTAACTCCTACTATTACTGCTTCTTTTTCTCCCCCTACTATTACCACCCCTAATACTACTATTACTGCTATTACTGCTGTTACTACTCCTACTATTACTACTGATGTTACTACTACTATTAATCTAAATCATGAGACTTTAAGTGCATCCAGATTATGAAAAGTGCTTATCTGCAATATCTTAGAGACAGCAAACGCAAGCCGAAATTTCTGGGAATGTTTAAGGGAATTGTGAACCAAATCAAATACTGTTCAGTAAAATTTTTAATCTTGGATTTCTGAGAATTCCAGAATTAATATCATTATATTTTAAATATAGTTAATTTTAATTAGTTCTGTTTAACCATCTTGATCATTTATCTTGATTTTATAATTTTTATTCTTTTTGTTGATGCTTTGAAAAATCAGAGCATACTGCTAAAAATCCATAAAGTTTTTAATAAAGCGTGTGCAAAAACGTTTTGTGGATCAAAGACAACCACTGTTCAACCCTGTACCTTTTCTACACGCAAAATTTTAGCGAATCTCGCCCCACCGTGCCCCCATCCTTCAGCATGATCCCCAAAGACGTTCACGGGATATGGCAAATGATTTGAGAACTTGGATTGACACAGCGTCTTTTGATTTACTCAGGTATCTGTTTTATTTCCAGATTATACCCTCGCGAAATTCTACTAATCTTTGCTAAGCGAACAATCCCCACTTCCACCAGAGCCTATCTGCGAGTATTACCTAATTTACATAATTCAGGTTATTGCACCTAGGGTTAATAATTATTTTTTATTTAGTTCATTCAAAGTTTGCAAATCGTAAGTGTCATCTAGCAGTTCGTGACAATGAGCTCTGAGAAAAGAGTAACTCGTGTTCTAGTAACCAAAATTCTAAAATAAGAAGATTTGGTGTTAAAATATGTTTCAAATGAGTCTGGATTTCATTGTCCTACATATAAGATTCTCACTAAGTTTCAGGTCACCCAATAATAGTTATAAGGAATAGTTTGAGGAATAGAGAAAACGTTACGAGAAACGTTTACGATGCCTAGTTTTCAAAAATGGGATGAAATTTCTCGGTATTAAACACATGGAAAAAGTGAACTGATCTTTATGAAAATCTCACCATTAAATTAAGCATAACAGAGAGCCCCATTGCAATAGTTTTGAGCCCCTGACTGCGAAAATGCACAGTTTTGTATTTTGGATACTATTTATTTGTTTGGGCTTTATTTATAGCCTGATCTTATTATTTATTGTCTGTTTGTCTTTTGTCTCTCCAGGGAGTACCGCATTGAACCGGTGATCCTAGAATATTGGTAGAAGTCTTTTTTAAATTAAATTTCGAGTTCTCTTTTTAAATAGCAAAAGAGATTTCATAAAATATCTAAGGCTGAATTGGCCAGCCAATACAGCCATAACTGGCCAGCCCTGCTGGAATGGCCAATCTATGGTTTGTCCATGATCCATACTAGTTTCCAAATTAGGGAAATGGCTGGCAACAGCTTTTTGTTCACTTTTGGGGACTCAAACATCTTATTTAAAAAATGCAAATGATAATTTTTACAAATTAAAAAAATAGTCACTTAGACGACATGACACTTCTTTGCAGTTTTTATGTTGAATCTATGTACACAAATTGTGATATAAAAAATGTGAATATGCATTAAACAATGAAACACAGAAACATTTTGAACTGTTACAAGATGTAACTATGGCAAGTATGGATGTTAAAATAATTATGAAATTGGTAACGATGGTCACGTTGGTATTTCGGTATTGAAGGAATATTTAATAAGACAGATCTTCGGTTTACCAATGGGCTCTCCTCAAGCTCTATTCTGGCTAACTTCTTCTTGGATTCTATCGAGATATCCGCTATTTAGTATTTTCCTCTTTTTCCTTGTTTCTGGGGTGGGCTAATGGACGACATTTTATGCTATTGGGAACATGGATTTGAGTCCCTAAATGTGTTTCTTAATCATTTAAACTGGCTTGACAAAAAATAGAAAATCAATTTACGCTAGAATTAAAAAAGATCAAGAAAGGCTGCCTTTTTTTAATATTTTGTAAATGAAAAGCGATAACAGTTTACTTTTTCAATCTATAGAAAACCAACTCATTGTAGCGATGGAATTTATTATGTGTGGCGATACAAATGTGGCTATAAAGGGAAAGACTGGGCTTGATTGCGGTAATAAATATTGACCGCGTCTAGTCTAATATCGTACTTTAAAACTGCGAACTTACACCTTATAAGTTCTCCGATAGCGCCGCTTATACCGCCAAAGATTGTGCCATCGAGCCCTGCGCCACAACAATGGGAAGTGAAGTAAATTTATAACCGCGCCTCCCTCAATTATTGAGAGAAAATAACATGTGTAGCCATATAAATGTGACCTCTTTTCTTCGAGCGATCTGAAGATCAGATTCCCTGGGAACGTGCCTTTGGAAACATGCGAACTAATTAGCTATCATTAGGCTAGATAAAGACATATAAAATGAAATAAACACTGGTAAAAAGCAATGGATTTATTGAGACTTACATAATTAGGTGAGCAGCAACGAGTCACTTCAAATGAAAATAACGGTGACTAAGATACAACAATCAAAGAATTGCGAAGATCGTACGCCGAAATAATTCTATCTAAGTGGTCCTGACTCTGAATTACGAATAATTTCAAAACGCACTTTTACCCCACTATCAAACGCAGTTCTTTCGTCCTGCGCTGTAAGGACTGGCTCGCAATTGGCTGAAGTGGCCCAAGGATGCGAACCCTTCGTCCAATAAAACGTCTTAAATATTTTTGATGATTTAGACGTTCACACGGTTCTTATCATTTAAACTTCCTTAGAAATATTGTGCGTAGCATCTTTTTTATTGCCCACTCTCTTAGCGAAATCCAAAGCTTGGATAGCGCCGTTCTTTGTCTGAGGCTAACTGCAGTTTTTTTCCTCTTTGCTGATTAAGGACTTTTCATTTTTGAAACTAGTTTTAGCTTAATTATAGGAAGTCGGAATTATCTTTAGAAGGAAGGAACTTTTTTTTTGTATTTTAGATAAATCGCATTTTGCTCACAGTACATATTACCCTTCCCATCAATTAATGACGTCCCGTCATTAGTATTTGCTTACCTTTGGGCTTTTAAAATGTTCGTAACTTATTAACTATTTCTTCTACATAATTATTTTATATTTATGTGATGGCTTAATCAGGAGTGCTAAAAATTTTCTCTATTACTCTTCTTATTTTATTCTACGTCCCTGTCTAAAATTCATCTACCGGACTAAGATTATTCATGGTTCTAGGCTAGCTACTATACTAAAGATTTTTTTCGTCTACATCTAACACTGATTACTTTTACATTTCCAACAAGGTTGGGGTTATTCTACCTTCACATTTTTTTGAATTCACTTTTTACAAGTTTTTTTTGATTTTGCTGTCTATATGGCACACTACTTTCTATCTACGCTACATTAAATGAATAACATGATCATACTACACCTGATTCTACTTGAACATCTAGCGGTACATACATGAATGATTTATAACACACAATATTATGTTTACCATTTTCACTGGTGACAAAAACACTTTCACTTGGACTGTTTGTTATGTAATATCAACATTAAATTATCAAAATTGTTTAGTCTTCAGATATGAGTTGACACTAATTTTACCACTATACGTGCCTCTTTATGTATTTACTCCTTCTTTTTCAAATTATGGTTCTTCACTAGTATCGTATTGTTGAAACACAGTTATAAAACATTCAAATGTAGTTTCCTCACAGATTAGTTCAAGTATTGTTACTTTAATCTTGGACGAAGTGATATCTCCAATTATCAAACTGGAAATGATACTTTTGGTTACAGGTGTGTGGAATTTTACCATTAAAGTTCATTTTCACCTGTTGTTTTTGGATAGTTCATAGAGTGCCTTATTGTTAAGGGTTTGAGCAGTGGGAATGCGTTGATGACAGAAGGGTTGACTATCCCATATTATTTCACTCTTGGGTTGTCTTTAATCACATAGAGAATGTTTTTCTCGTGTAAAATTGTTCCTTCACGCACTTAGAGATTTTAGTTCATAAAATTTTTCGTGCATGGCTTTTACCCATTAGCTCTTATGGGGACTCCTTGGTAAGTCATTGGGGAAATGATGTTTGAATTTGGAATGGGTCAAAATTCAACTTTTAGTGACTCCTTCGGTATGTTGTCTTTAAGTTTTGGGGGGAGTATACTGTCACTCAGGGGTTATTCATTGGGATTATTTTGTTTACATGATTCAATGGTTGGTTTCCAATTCCATATTTCAAAACTTATCTCGTAACATTACGGAATATTTCTCTAAAGTCTATGTAATATCGTAATGGAGAAAGGGTCGAAGGGGATTTAACATGTGAATCGTCGACATGTAGAAATTCTGCTGAATTGGGTTCATCGATATTATTGTCAGGGATGATGTATTCGCTTACATCTTATGCTAGAAAATGGGATTCTCAGGGTTGTTATGTTTATAGTTCGATAAAGCACTGGATACTGAGATTTGTTACCTGATGCATAATGTGATTTGTGTTTGAGGAAAATTATTCTTCTTCAAATGATCATCGTTTCCTTGATCAAAGAGTATCCGTAATTTTCATAGGCGAAGTTGGGACGAGAGTTTCTTGGGGTTTATGGCGAGTACTCTTCGTTGGTCGAGATGTGATGAAAATAGGTGCTACTGGGCTATACTTGCATTGGTCTATGTATTTTCCTGATTAGTTTCTGATATGCTGTTTCAATTCCTGAAATAAAATAACTGGGCAGAGTCACACGTTCTTTAAAACGAGTAGTCATAATACAAATAGGTCATTTATCGACTGGGTACATGGATTTTTTACGCTACAAGACAGAGTTAAATAAATACACTAATATTAGTACACAAAACTAAATTTTTATCGTGTTCAACACTCCTTCAACACTCAGTTAATTTCATATTAGATTTAAAATAATCATTTAAATAGAGTTTATGCTACATGATTAAATTTGAGGTCTAATTTTACAACATATTTCATGCCTGCATTGTTCACGCACGTCCGTGCTGTTTAAGAAACGCAAGTTGGAGCGTCATAACCACACAGTTGTACGTAAACAACCTTACAATGAGGGAACAAGACATAGCATGGACGAGTGGAGACCTCTATACCCACTCGTTTTCTAATGTCTTCCCTATTTCTTGGCTTAGACGTTCTCATGGGGCTCCGGGTTTAACCTCTGCATTTCAGCCGTTTCCCCTTAATCTTCTCTTGGTTTTCGCCTTCTTAGTCTCAGGATTTTTTCCGTAATTACAAGTCAATAGGGTTCCTATGGTCAGGGAAGTCGCGAATACGAAACATACGGCCAATAGTATGTTCCACCAGAAATTGGTCGATTCTTTGAGTTCATTCGTGTTTCTTTCTAGTCTTGTTACTTGTTGAAACAAGGCCTCGAAGGGTTTGGGGTCCAATTTCATAAAGATCTTCCATGCGTCATGGCTAGCTAGCAATGAATTTTCATGCTTGAATATTACTCCATGTTTTACAATATCTTGGGCCGCTGCGTGAACAACGAGGATTATGATGATATTCTTAAGCATCATCTTATTTTTTGTTTCTAAAATTAATTTATCATCAATTTTACCCGTTTTTCGCAAAATTCGTTTTTTTACTGCTTTGTTATTATTTTTTTTTCAAAGGCACTTTAATTTTTTTAACTTAGGTTATTTTTTATTATATAATCATTTTTTGGCATTGGCCAAAGAGAACTGATTTGCAGGCGTAAAACAGAATAAATATTTTATGATTAGATATGTTAGGAAAGTAAAGTTAGGACTTCCGAGCTTTATTCTGGTCGTGATATACCTCCATGACTGGTTGAGATATAACTTTAAAGCGTAGCTAATAATCGCTATACAATTTAATTTTACATTATATTTCTCGAGTAAGAAACACATGAATAAACAAGCGTGCAGCACATAATTACACTGGTATCCTATTTTATGTGTAGGCCTAAAATAATTATAATCTGCACTAACACAAAATATTTCATATAATTAGACGCTTCTATACTGATAATTTTTTGTTTTGGATAATATCTATCTTGGTTAGGACATGAGTCGATTTTTCGTAGAAAATCCGAGGGCGAGCACCAAAAACCAGCAAATTAAACGCTGCGTGGGCTTTGAGTTCCTCCCCAAGCTTCCCACAAGACGTGGTCCAACTATTTAGATTTGATTACACAACTTAATACTGGGTAGGGGATGATTTCCATAGTTCATTTGTAGAATATAAGTTGAGTTCCATGGAGGAGTATAGGGACAGTCTCTCCCACTTTGGGTCTTTCTCCCTGATCAGCAATGTTTTGACATCACTCGTATTATTTTTTTTTTCATTAATATTGACTTGATTAACTTTACTTGCACACTGTTAAATTTATTATGGTGGATCGCAAGTTGATTTTTCTAAGGGATTTGAAATTTGTCTTTACATTAATTAGGGATATTTCCATCTGTCAGGTTTTTTAACCGTTCTGCCTGACTGTGTCGTTTTTTTCTACTCTGTTTCTTTAGGTTTTTTATTTTTCGGTTTTTATAGCGAAATAAGGTCGAACTTTTTGTATTGTTTTTTCAAAAATTCTTGCCCTTTTAATTTCGTTTGTTTCCCGTATGCGGCTGCTGAGGTCGGTCTTGATTTCCCTTTTTCGTTAGATACTATATGGTCTGATTCACCGTCAGACTCTTCGGAACTAGTTTCCGACGAATCCGGATTAGAACTTTTAGAGATGGCACTTTTTGAGGTATCACCTGCCCTTCCTTCGTAAATTTCTACTCCTCTGGAAGTAGAAGGTTTATTCCCTAAGTCCTCGTCTTGAGTCTTCAACTCGGGAGATTTGAAAGATTCTTGAGAGCTTTGGGAGGAATCAAGAGTTTTTGCGGGGTTCCTCCACTGTTTGAATGGCATGTCCTCAGAGGGATGGGGCATTTTTAGCACTAGGGTTTCCCTCCATGAAGTCCACTGTTTAGGCTTCACCTTGGACACAGTTATATCATGATATTGACCTTGCTGGTCATCCTTGGGAGTTTTATTCTATGGCAATGTACTTTAACTCGTTTTTATGGGAAAATTTATTAAATCCATAGCTTCTCGCAGGTTTGTTTTAGTTAAATCTTTGGGAGGAGTTTTCTTTACAGTAATACCGAGGGTTTCTACAGCTCTGTTTAATTCTTCCTGTAAAGTCAGGGGCCTTTCTATTGGTGTTGCAGGGGAAACCATATCGTCTGGAAATCTTTTGGGAGGACAAGGGGTCGAAATTCTATCGGGGAAAAATTGGGTTTTTGGAGATATTGTATAATCTAAATCTCCTGCGCTCGCCGATGAATAACTTTTTGGATCTTTTGGTGTTTTTATTTCAGGAAAAAATCCTGGTATTAGGGATTTTTTCATTGGAATAACTAGATTTTTCATAGTTAAAAATTCTTCAAACTTTTCCTCATCACTGTCATTCTCGAAATAGTCTTGCTTGAAATTAAAGGGTTTTAGCTCTGCCAATCTTGATCTAGGGGGCTCATTTTCTGCATCTGACGAATCAGTAGAGGAGGGATGTGATACCCATCTCTCAGGAAATTTGGCTCTTTTTGTTCGGCTAACTTGCGCCTTGTAAGTTCTTCCACTATCGGGGTTTTCCATTTTAAAAGTATATTCGTTATCGTACTTTTTGACTACTCTGTATGGTCCAGAATATTTGTTGGAAAGTTTTTTTCCTTCGTTTTTTGCCTCGTTCTTTAGGTAGACGCAATCTCCTACTTTGAAACCTATACTCCCCTTGACTTTGGGTTTGTTTCTTAGCTCTTGGTTTATTTTACATTTTTCCAACTCTTGCCTAACTATTTTATAAGTTTTCCTCATCCTATTTATGAATTCTTGTTTGTAATCTTCCGAGTTGTTATAATACTGCCTAGATTCAATAATCTGATTATACGGGATTCTAAAATCACGACCAAAAAGTAAATAAAATGGATTGTCTTTGGTTGTTTCTGAATAAGCAGTGTTGATTACGTTAGTTAAATAAGGTAAGAATTGATCCCAGTCGCTCCTATTGTCTTTTGTATAAATACTTAATACGTTCGAGACTATTTTATCCCTATTTTCTATTTTACCATTAGCTTGTGGGTGGTACAGAGCTGTCACCATTTTCTCTATATTAAGAAAACTCATCAAATCTTTTGTTACTTTTGAAACAAAATTGCTTCCGTTGTCACTCAAAATTTTATTTGGAACGCCAGATTGTAAAAATAATTTCGCTAACTCCTTACTGGTGGCATAAGTACCTTGATTTTTTAATGCTTTTGCAAAAGTAAATCCGGAAAAATGGTCTATAACTGAAAGAATACAAGTATGGCCTCTGCTAGAAACAGGCAAGCCTCCGCTCGTTCTGTATAAGTCAAATGAGATAATATCGAAGGGGTACTTTGCTACTGGAACCCTTCCCATTGGAGGATTAGGATAAGCTGGGGGGATTTTTCTTAAGTTACACGCTTCGCATGTGCTTACAAATTCTTTAAGTTTCGTCATTGCCGACGGCACGTAAAAATATTGTTTTAATTTATGGAACGTTTTCATTACTCCTAAATGTCCACTTATATCTGAATGAAAATATTCAAATGCAGGCACTATTACGTTTTGTGGTAATACAGGTATTATTGAGGTTTGGTTTCTATTTGTCTCAGCAGTCACGATTCTACACAGTATTTCTTCATCAAGATCATAGTAAAAATTATCTCTCTTTTCTAAGAGTTTTGAATTTATCCGGTAACGTATCATCATTCAAAAAATAATTAATAAGCGCTGAACACATTTCGTCCTTTTTTTGGTTTCTTTTTACATTTTCTAAGTACAAGGGACCATGGTTAACCTTATTTTCCTTTACTGCGTCTTTGACTTTGTTTTTCTTACATTTGTGTTTGCTCTTTGCATTGATAGTGTTAACTTCATTTTCTTCAGCTTCCGACGGAATATTTTCTGGGTATCTACTCAAAAAGTCACAAGCTGCATTTTGTTTACCTTTTAAATGTTCAAATTCGTAATCTAGGTCTTGGATTTTTATAATCCATCTAGCTAGAATGCCCCTGGGGTTTTTAAATGTGCGCAGGTACTGCAAGCTTTTATGGTCTGATCGTAGTATAAATTTTATACCAATTAAATAGTGTCTAAATTTGTCCAAGTGGTGGATTATAGATACTAATTCTAAGTTTGTGGCATAATAACTACTTTCGCCCTTTGATAAGGTTCTACTCGAATAGCATATAACTTTTTCTATTTTTTTATTAGAATGTCCTTGTAAAGGATCAGGGTTTCCCATTGAAATTATTTGCGAAAGAATAGCCCCAATGCCTTTTGAACTAGCATCGGTTGTGACCACGAATCCTCCGTTTTCGAAATCAGGAAGTGAGAAGTGAGCACCTTTTTGAGACGGTCTAGGGAAGTTTGAGCTTCCTGGGACCAGGTAACATTTTAGGAGTTCCCTTTAGTTAATTCCGTGAGGGGTTTTGCAATTTGGGCGTAATTGCGCACGAATTTTCTGAAGTAGCCAGTAAGACCTAAAATTCCTCTTAATTCTTTCATAGTTCTAGGGGGTTTGAGGTTTTCAACACATTTTATTTTATCCGGGTCTGGGGATATCTATCCTTGTTTTACTACTACTCCTAAAAATTTAATTTTAGGTTGAAATAAATTTACTTTCTCAGGCCGACATTTTAAATTGCCTTGTCTGAACTTCTCGAACACCTTAGCTAACGTTGCTAAGTGTTGTTCAGTGTTTTCTCCCACGCATATAACATCATCAAAAAAATGAATGATATTCTTTAATCCTCTTAACAGGTGTAATAGGGGTCTACATAGGGCGCTTGAACTTGTTTTAAGTCCAAATGGTACCCTTAAGTATTCATATGAACCACATTCAGATGCTGAAAATGCAGTTTTATGGACATCTTTTTCGGCTATTTTCACTTGCTGGTAGCCTTGGGCGAGATCTAAGGAAGTAAAAATTTAGCTTTTGCTTAAAGTTGAATCAAGGATTTTATATATCTCTGGTAAAAGATATTTATCAGAAATTACTTGTTTATTAAGAGTTCAGTAGACTACGACGCGTAACGGGTCACCAGTAATTTTTTGTACCAATATCATCTATTCGGTATATGAGTTTATGAAGTTGCGTTAATTTCATTTTTTTTTCCATCTCACGAATTTTATTTTTAAACGCTCTTTGTGTTTATACGGCACACGATATGTCTTTTTCGCTAAGGTATTACCGGTCGTTAAAATTAAATGTTCATAAAATGGTATAAGCCCGATGTCATCTTAAGATGCAGAAAATACATCCTTAAAATTCCATAATAATTCGCATAATTTGTTCTTAAGTTCCATGTCCGTAATATGATCAATATTAAATTTGTTTAAAAATTACGATTTAGTTAGAGGGTACCTGTTATTTGAGGTTTTAAGGCCATTAACTAGGTTTCTTTTAGAATTTTCCCATGTATCTAAATCATTCTCCGTTAAAACCTAGATTTGAACTAAACACGTCCCCTTTTTTATTGTAATTGTATCATTTTTCCTGGTTATTAGTTACCCAAATAAAACCTTCGCCTTTGTCATAAGATATAATCTGTTCCTCGCATAGCAGATTTTCGGGAATTTCAGATGGGGTCGCAAACCATATTTCGGATTTGCTAACCAATGGCTCAATCATCTGTGATATTTGAATTTTTTGCATCGTTTTAAGGGACTTTTGTTTTCCTTATCGCGAACCCGTAATATTTCTTTTTATTTTCATTGTTTATTAGATTCATACTGGCGCTATGCTGTGCCATTGCGGCATCTTGTGGCGTCACGTTGGGTTTTACTATGTTTTTCCATAATTCCACTATTTTCTTGATTTCGTTTGACCTGTACTGTCGCATATCTCCTATTTTTATTTTCGCAGATTCAATACCCTTATTTTTTAAAATTTACTTCATCTCTGTAATGTCTTTTAGAATAATTCGACAAGTTTCTGATTATTTCTTTTCTTCCTTGTGAGACATGAGTTTCAAAAGATTGCGACATTATACCGTCAGAAATTTTGTTTACTGTTAAGTTGTTTGCGTAACCTCTGGTACGATTTCTTAAGGTAGAAATTTCATCCCTCATCTTATCCGGGTAGACAAGCCTCTCATTTGATACGTCTAATAGTATTTTATTGGAACTTAAAAAATTTGCACCTATGATTGCTTCATATGGAAAGTTATCGTATATTATAAAATTTGTTGAAAGGATCCTAGTGTCTCTTTTTACGTTTAGGCAAATTGAACCTTTTGAATCCAATTTATGCCCTGTCACAATAGATAAACTGGAATTATTGGGGTTCTTCTTTCGCCTAACATGAAGAGGCAACATATTTAATACACAAGAGATTATGATACTAATTGTTGCACCAAAGTCAATAAAATCCTTAAAATAAACATTATCTACACAAGAATCATTAAATATAGGTAACTTGTTATTAATATCACTACAAGACGGCACTACCATTGTTTAGGACCTATTAAATATTCTGGGCACCCTCTGGGTCCAATTTATATTTCTGAGGGGCCTGAAACGTTTCCCTGAGGATTTATTTCATGTGTCGGTACTTATAATAGATATTCGGACATATGAGATTCCGTAGGCATATCTAATTGATTTACATCTGTCTGCCTTCGCCATATATTATTATGGTAACTTGGGTGTCTTGCGTCAGTGCCGCTTGCTGGCGCTGACTGCAAATGCCGTTGGCTTGCAAAGTTTTCATGTCCCGTCGGCAAGTTTTCATGGTTTCTATATAGCATTCTCGAATTATATTGGCTTTGTCGATTATTTGGGTTTTCAAATCGGTAATTAATTTGTCTATTGGGGGGAGGGTTATACAAGTTTGGTTGGTACGTGTTGTAAGGTACTGATTGGCGTAATCCCCCCTGGCTATAGCCTAGTGCACGACTGGTGCTAAAATTTGTTCTTCCGAACAAATGGTTGCCATAATTTTGCGTACTACCGTCAGCAATTCTTGGTTTGCGATTGGGGACATAACGGCACTCTCTCGCGATATGTCCAACACGATTACAAATATAGCACCTTATTATTGTAGGGTTATTTTCGTAATTAGATTGTTTGACAGGCTGAAAACGTACTGTTTTCTGCCTAGCGGGTTCTTGCGTTTTATTTCTTTGTTGCAATGGGGAGTTATCCCTTGAAAAGAAATTGGGAGACGCCTGATCGCCCTTGAAGATTAGGTTCGCGTTTTAATCGCCTAGGCTATTTATTTTTGCTTTACTGTGATTAGCGACCATCATATCAACTTCGATCAATCGCTCTACCTCCTGAACTGCAAGATCCAACGTCTGAATATTTTTGGATATTACCACTCTATATAGTTTTAGGGGTAGCCCTTGCAAAAAGGTATTTAGTTTGACATTTTCATACAGTTCTCCTGAACCTCTTCCATATTTTGCCTCTACTGAAATGCGTATATTATCAAGATATTCTCTTATATTTTGTGAATAGTCAAAGCTCACCGTTCCGTGTTTTAATTTATTTATGGAACTGGTTTCGATAAATCTATCTTTAAATGCTTTTAACAATTTATCAATCGTATTTATTGGCAAGTTGGCGTTATTGCCTATGGTATGTTCAATCTGTTTTAGAAAGGTTAAGGCCTGGCCTTTTAATCGTAGTAGGAGCATGTCGACTAACGCTTCTAGCTCTGTTTTTGTTAGTTGGACAAACTGGGCCAATTGGATATTAAATTCGTCAATATCTGATTGACCATTGTACTCCGGGATAGATTTTGCTATTTCTATATTTTTCGCGACTAACTTCTGCACTATTAATAAATCATTAAGGTCGTCCGCCATTTTTTTTTGAATCAATTCAAAATAAATTTATTTTTTCACTTAACCTATTTTGGGGGAGGCTATTATCTCCTATTAGATATCTAAAGGGTTTCCCTGTAGTAGCTTAGCGGCAATAAGCCTAATCACTTTACTTATATGTCTGTATATCCCTAATCATTAAATTCAAATTACAAAGTTTTATAGCATAATTAGTTCGCAAGTTTTCCTCCAATTTCCGACTCGCGCCATTTGTAGCGATGGAATTTATTATGTGTGGCGATACAGATGTGGCTATAAAGGGAAAGACTGGGCTTGATTGCGGTAATAAATATTGACCGTGTCTAATCTAATATCGTACTTTAAAACTGCGAACTTACACCTTATAAGTTCTCCGATAGCGCCGCTTATAGCGCCAAAGATTGTGCCATCGAGCCCTGCGCCACAACAGTGGGGAGTGAAGTAAATTTATAACCACGCCAACCTCAAACTATTGAGAAAAAATAACATGTGTAGCCATATAAATGTGACCTCTTTTCTTCGAGCGATCTGAAGATCAGATTCCCTGGGAACGTGCCTTTGGAGAGATGCGAACTAATTAGCTATCATTAGGTTACATATAGACATATAAAATGAAATAAACACAGGTAAAAAACAATAGATTTATTGAGACTTACATATTTAGGTGAGCAGCAATGAGTCACTTCAAATGACAGTAACGGTGACTGAGATACAACAATCAAAGAATTGCAAAGATCGTACGCCGAAATAATTCTATCTAAGTGGTCCTGATTCTGAATTACGAATTTTTTCAAAAAGCACTTTTACCCCACTATCAAACGCAGTTCTCTCGTCCTGCGCTGTAAGGACTTGTTTCGTAATTGGCTCAAGTGGCCCAAGGATGTGAACCCTTCGTCCAATAATACGTCTTAAATATTTTTGATGATTCAAACGTTCACACGGTTCTTATCATTTAAACTTCCTTAGAAATATTGTGCGTAGCACCTTTTTTATTGCCTATTCTCTTAGCGAAATCCAAAGCTTGGATAGCGCCGTTCTTTGTCTGAGGCTAACTGCAGTTTTTTTTCTCTTTGCTGATTAAGGACTTTTAATTTTTGAAACTAGATTTAGCTTAATTATAGGAAGTCGGAATTATCTTTAGAAAGAAGGAACTTTATTTTGGTATTTTAAATATATTGCATTTTGCTCACAGTACATCATTATAAAATAAATTTGAATTTTTGTTCATGGCACACAATTTCAGTATAAGAAGGAAAAGTTTCCAGGAAGCCTTGGATAACTACAGAAATTCTTCAAGCGTCAGATTTAAGAAATCAAGTGTATAGAGATTATTTAAATAGTAAGTGTGTCAAGAAATTGGAAGAGTTTAAAATAATACGCAATAAAGTAAACTCAATGAAAAGGAAAGCCAAAAAAGAATATTTTGCTAACCAACTGAGTTTAAATAAGGATAATGCGAGAGGAACTTGAAGGGTTTTAAATGACCTATTGAGAAAGAGGAAAGAAGCTCCACCCAATTCGCTGCTGATTCAAGGAGAAGCAGTGAGTGATGAAACGATTATTACTAATAAATTTGTTGAGTTCTTTTCAAGTATTGGTCAAAATGTGCAGGAGTAAGGGTTAGTGAATTTTTATAATGATTCCTTGGAGGACGAATTTTTGGAGGGAAGAGGAATTGGAAATAAAATTGAATTTCAACCGTGTAGTGGAGATGAAATTCTGAAGGTTGTGAAAACAGTCAAATCTAATTCAGCAGGGACAGATGGAATTAATTTGAAGGCTTTTAAATCAGTGATGTGTTATTTAATACCATGTCTCGTCCACATGATCAATCTTTCCCTGGAAACTGGGGTATTCCCCGATGCGCTTAAAAGGGCAAAAGTCATCCCCCTCCAAAAAGGTGGGTTTAAACTAGATATCGAAAATTATAGACCTATATCAATCCTTCCCCCGTTTTTAAAAATATTTGAAAAAATTATGCATAAAAGGCTATATGATTATCTTACGAAAACAGGGATGTTAAGTGAAACTCACATCGGCCTTAGGAAAGGTCACTCGACGTCGGACGCCGTGCTTTCTGTATGTGATATTGTAAATAGATGCTTTGAACGTGGTGAAATCCCTTTGACTGTTTTTACTGATTTTAGAAAGGCGTTTGATACAGTGGATTTTAAAATTTTACTCAAACGTCTACAGTCCCTTGGAGTTCGTGGTAATTATCTGAAATGGTTTGATAATTTTTTAATTGGAAGATCTATTCAATTTGTTTTAAATGATGCATTTTCTTCTGCCTATCAAGTGAAGTGCGGTGTACCTCAGGGATCTGTCTTGGGACCACTTCTGTACCTTGTGTATGTTGATTCAATGCGTTTTACTTACCGGAGTGTTTTATCATGACTTTCGCGGATGATACTGCTTTAACTATGTCTATTCGAATGATTGATGATCTATTGTTGAAAGTAAATAGGGTTTTAAAGTCATTTTATGTATTTACAAGTTTGAGCCTTTTGTCAGTGAATGTTAAAAAAACTAATTTTATGATTTTTAGGAGAGTTGGTAAGCCGCCGAGTGTTGTTGGAGAAATATTTTTTAATGGTAAGGCTTTGTCACAGGTGCATGAGGTGCGTTATTTGGGCTTCCAGCTTGATTGTAATTTATCTTGGAAGCACCATAGTGATCTTTTTGCAACATAAGTTGCTAGAGGTCTGGGAATTTTGCGTCGTTTGAATAATTTTTTACCATTGTCGGTTCTTTTATTATTGTATCATAGTATTGTTGCGCCTTATATTTCTTATGGTTGTGTCATTTTTTTACGCAATTTTTACGCAAATTTCAAAAGAGTGCAGATTTTACAAGACAAAACAGTACGTCTTCTTGGGAATTTTATAGAAAATGTGAATGATACCACGTCATGTTTTAAAGAATTAAGTGTGCTTAACATTGGTCAGATTCGCGATAACCAAGCTGCTATTTTTGCCTATAGATGTTGGAATGATGTATGTCCTCCAGTTTTTACAAATTTTTTTCGCGTAAATAGTTCACTCCACAGGTATACGACTAGAGAGGTAGAAAATTTTACGGTTGAGTATAGAGACACCACACGTGCAGGTTTTGGAATTCGGTATTTGGCTCCGGCTATTTGGAATGATATCCCAGCTGGCGTTCGGGAAGCTGAACACATTGGGTCGTTTAAAGTAAAAATAAAAAGACATTTATTGGGAGAGGGGAGATAATTTATTATTATTGTCATTTTTATTATTAATGTCTCAGTTTTTTTTTCTTTTTTTTTCTTTTTTTTCTTTTTTTCATAGATTTTGGTATTATTGGTTAATTGAGAGAGAGTGTTCAGGTCTTATTTTTTAAAATGAATTTTGTAAATGGTTGAGAATTAGTGGATTGCAGCCGTCCTTCATCAGGCTTTTAGAGCCTTCCCCGGGCGGTTGCTTGTATATAGTTTATTTTGTAATTTGTAGTAAATAAAGCAAGTCAAGTCAAGTCAAATATATCATTGGTAGATACGGTAAATATAATTTGTTCCCCAGGGTTTATTGTTTTTGAATTATTGTATTTGAGGGACATTTTATTTTGCAACGGGTTTCCTATCAAATTTTTAATTGAAATAATAAGGAAAAGACAAAGTAAGAAATAAAAAAGAAATAATAAATAAAAGTTTCAACTTATGGAACCTGCAATTTCTAATAGATGTGCTTCTTTGCCTTATTAAGTACATAAAAACAACAAGTTTCTGCAACTGCAAGTAAGGAGCAACACTAAAACTGAAACAAACATAAATTATTACGTATATCAAGGGGTTTGCCCCCTAGTCAATACTTCGCTCTTTACGCTAACGTTCAAATTTTGTTCCAATTCCTTAAGAATGACCCCTGAGTCACAAAGGCCGTTTAATTAGATTAAATAGCTCTTTTGACAGTACTAAAAATACTTTAGCGTAAAGAGCGAGGTGTTGCCAAGGGGACGAACCCCCTGATATACGTAATAATTTCTGTTCTTCTTAAGTTTTAATGTTGCTCCTTAGTTTCAGTTGCAAAAACTTGTTTTTTTTAAAATTTAATTTCTGATCGTTTTTTAAATAATGCTGGGAAATCCGACACCCCCTTCATAGATAATTCTCTTCCCCTATGAAAAATTCCTTCATGGAAAGATCCACCCACGTAACCGCCTTCCCCCGACCCCTCCCCCCCCCAAAAAAAAAAATCCCCCTGAAAAGGTCTGTATACTTCCCAATAACCATGGGCAAATGGGCAAAGTTCATAATTTGCATATTCTCCCCTAGAATGTGGAGGATTAAGTCGTCCTTAAAGACATAGTTATTAGATTTTTCGCTATGCTGAACAAAAGGGCTATCTCAAAATTTTCATCCGGTGACTTTGGGAAAAAATGAGCGTGGGAGGGGGCCTAGTTGGCCTCCAATTTTTTCGGTCACCTAAAAAGGGCACTAGAACTTTTAATTTCCGTTCGAATGAGCCTTTTCGTGATATTCTAGGACCCCTGGGTTGGTACGATCACCAACCCAGTGAGAAAAAAAAAACCAGGAACCCAGGAAAAAAAAAAAAAAAAACAAATAAACACGCATCCGTGATCTTTCTTCTGGCCAAAAATGTAAAATTCCACATTTTTGCAGATAGGAGTTTCAAATCTCTAAAGTAGGGTTCTGCGCTAAGTTGAATCTGATGGTGTGATTTCCTTTAAGATTCTATGATTTTTAGGGGGTGTTTCCTCCTTTTTACGAAAATAATGCAAATTTCCTCAGGCTCTTAACTTTTGATGGGAGTAGAGTTGATCTTACGGATTTGCTGATGCCCCTAGGAATAACTGTGCTATTTGCTGACGCCCCTAGGAATCATCGTGCTATTTGCATAGCTTATGTTCCTTACCGTGCTATTTGCATGGTTTTTGTTCCTTCGTACCTTTCCAGAGCATGCCCATATGGATTTGCTTGAATCTATAGGAATCACTGTGCTATTTGCTTGATGCTCTACACCTTTTCAAAGAGAGTGAGTAACCCATGCATCTATGTTCCATTTCCATAGGTTTATGTTCCTTACTATGCTATTTGCCTGGTTTATGTTCCTTGGTACCTTTCCAAGAAAAGTGATCAAAAATGTTATATTTGGAACTATGGTTGAGATTGTGTAATGCAATCAGACTGGTTTAGACACAGATTTCTAAGCCAAGACTTTTGATCGTCACATTACGTATTCAAAAGGTTTATTGCGCCTTCTGTAAAAAATACTGGTTTCAGTCATAGGGTAAGAAAATCATTTTCTTCGTATAAATAATGTTTTTACTAAAGATACAGCCAAGTCGACTCAAAAATTGTCAGACACTAATAACCTCTAGGCTGAAGGTACCTTGCATCTTGTCCAGAATTGACTTGCATATGTTGTTAAATCATTTACCAAAAAAATAACTCTATATGCGAAAAAGGTATAGCATTTGCGAATTGATATTAATTGTTGATTGAATAATAGGGTTGTGAATGATCCTAATTAGTGATCGGACCAGATGAAGGTGGTAAAAGAAGGGCTAAACTGATTATCAGTTAAGGTAACCCCGAAGGGCTTGTTAACTCAGGCAATATGTTATAAATTTGAAACAGTATCTATCTATGAAAATGGTTAACGATGATAGAATGACCTTGTGACTTGACCTAGCTTTACTTCTTCGATGTGTTCTGTATAATACACAACTGGCGTTTGAAGAGTGTTGTCAATTTAAAATATGGTGTAGCGTTATAGTATACTAAAAAGTTGATACTAAGAGAGATGTAGATGGCAAGAAAAGAATTTTAATAAAGAAATTCCGAACAATCCATAGAAATCCTTGCAAATCGAGTAGTGAGGTGATTATAGGTTTGAAGCATCATGCATCATAAGCACCAATGACCCTAACCACCAAGGACCTCAACCTCCAAAGGTCCCATACCTCCTCCCATCCAAGGGGCCCCTCGGCCAAACTTTTTGCCCCCCTCCCCTCCCCCATTTTTTTTTATTTTTTTTAAGTTTTATTTTTCAACTTTTTTTTAATTATTTTTTTAACATGTTATATTTTTTCAACTTTTTTTTACATCTCTTAGAATTACATGTAACATACTTAAAACATAAAAAAATCACATTTAATATTTTCCAAATTCAAAATGAGAATGATATAGAAATGTTAGTAGTGACTTTTACTATTAGAAAAATATTGTTTGTAGTAGCACTTTTTGTATTGGAATTTTTTTTTTTTTGGACGCGTATCTTAAAATGACATGAAATATGCTTATGGCTATAACAATTGTACTCTATGCTTGCTCAGAGACACGATGTGGCTTTCCCACTGGTACTTTATGGCGGGATTATCGAGACTACCTAGTTTATTGCACGTATTAAATCAGTATTTCTTACGCAGTGGAACGATAAACACATAAGTCATATCTTTAAAAAAGTGAAGATGGAGCATTTTAAGAAAGTGTGTTCACATGATATTGTTATTGTAGCATTGCATGCTGACAAGGAGAAGTATTTAAACTATGAAATAACTACAAATGGTAGCACTATCGGAAACGTATGCGTGCATTGTCGTGACAGTAAGGAATTAAAGTTCTTTGGAGTACCGAAAAAATTCAACTCTTATGTTGGTGGATATGCGAGATTGAGCTCTCCAGAGATGATTGCACTCAAAGAGAATGCCAACATAAAAATAATCGTTGATGACTGAGTACAAATTCTTGCTACTGTTGCAGGTAACACATTACCTACTGATACATCCTATCGTTAGCTTTCGGGTATTAGCATTCAACGGAAGGTCAAAAGAAGGAAGGCCTACTCTTCTACTAATATCATAAACCATATTTTGTCTACGTGCCGAAACTGTTACCTGTGTAAAAAGAACGTTGTAATTTACAGTGAAATTACCGGAAAAATAAAAAGGGCATTGGTAGAAAATATCACTAAGGAATATAAAGATGAATCGATGAAAAACAAAGTGCCAGCAAACGTTACTACCATTGATCAAACATTCAATGAATCAAATAATACCAAAGACGAAACGCATATTGAACCTGTTGGTGACACACCAGTAAAAATTGTGTATGACTCAAAATGGAATAATGATTATTCTACAGATTACAAGCTAAGAGAAGACAATAGCTACGATATCAAGAGAGAACATGGTGAAATATTCTATGGAACAGATTCAAAATATCCAAAGTTGATCATTGATATTATTAATGTATCATAATATGTTTTTGTATTAATATTCTACATAACATTATTTCCTTAAAAATATATTATGTATTACATTGTTATGTGTTCATTATTTTTAGAGTGTACTAGCATATCAAACGTTTAGAATGTCTATTAAAACATCGGAGATGTAAGAAAAGGAATTTGCTTACATCTATTATCTGACACATGGGATAACATTGACAAAATCTAGGTATCAGAATGAATAAATTCTTTATCAACATTCGTTGTTGGATATGTCATTATGAAAAATTGTAAGTAAGTAAGTAACAAACTCTTTCTTGAATTCCCATCTTGGATACACAATACAGAAATTTAATTAAGGAAATTATGAAAAAAAATTGTAAGTAAGTAACAAACTCTTTTTTGAAGTTACCTCTTAGATAAACAATGCAGAAATTTAATTTAAGAAACTTTGAAACAATTGTAAGTAAGTAGCAGATTCTTTCTTGAATTCGCCTCCTGGATAAATAAAAAACTCATTTCATTCAATAAATTATGAAAAAATTGTAAGTAAGTAACAAACTCTTTCTTGAAGTCACCTCTTGGATACACAATGCAGAAACTTCATTTTGGAAATTATGAAAAATTGTAAGTAAGTAAATAGCAAATTCTTTCTTGAATTAGCCTCTTGGATAAACAAAAAGACATTTCATTCAAGAAATTATGACAAAATTCTAAGTAAGTAACAAACTCTTTCTTATATTTGCCGTTTGGATGCACAATACAGAAATTTAATTCAGGAAATTTTGAAAAAAATTGCAAACAATTCACCTCTTGGATACACAATAGAGAAATTTAATTAAGGAAATTATGAAAAAAAATTGTAAGTATATAACAAACTCTTTCTTGAAGTCACCTCTTGGATAAACAATGCAGAAATTTCATTTAAGAAATTATGAAAAAATTGTAAGTAAGTAGAAAATTCTTTCTTGAATTGGCCTCCTGGATAAATAAAATTGACATTTCATTCAAGAAATTATGACAAAATTCTAAGTAAGTAACAAACTCTTTATTGTTTTTACCTCTTGGATACACGATGCAGAAATTTCTTTCAAGAAATTATGAAAAAATTGTAAGTAAGTAACAAACTCTTTCTTTAATTCACCTTTTGGATACACAATACAGATATTTAATTCAAGAAATTATGAAAAAATCGCAAGTAAGTAGCGAATTCTTTCTTGAATTTGCCTCCTGGATAAACAAAAAAAACATTTCATTCAAGAATTTATGACAAAATTCTAAGTAAGTAACAAACTCTTTCTTGAATTCGCCGAATGCTTGCACAATACAGAAATTTCATTCAAGAAATTATGAAAAAATTCTAAGTAAGTAACAATCTCTTTCTTGATGTCCGCTCTTGGATACACAATACGGAAGTTTCATTCAAGAAATTATGAAAATATTTGTAAGTAAGTAACAAACTCTTTATCGATTTCACCTCTTGGATACTCAATACAGATATTTCATTCAAGAAATTATGAAAAAATCGCAAGTAAGTAACAAACTCTTTCTTGAAGTCACCTCTTGGATACACAATGCAGAAACTTCATTTAAGAAATTTTAAAAAATTGTAAGTACGTAAGTAATAAATTCTTCCCTGAATTCGCTACCTGGATAAACAAAAAAAGACATTTCATTCAAGATAGTATGACGAAATTCTAAGTAAGTAACAAACTCTTTCTCGAATCCACCGTTGGGGTGCAAAATACAGAAATTTAATTCAGGAAATTATGAAAAACAAATGCAAGTAAGTAACAAACTTTTTCTTGAAGTCACCTCTTGGATACACAAAGCAGAAATTTCATTTAAGAAATTATGAAAAAATTGTATGTAAGTAGCAAATTCTTTCTTGAACTCGCCTGCTGGATAAACAAAAAGACATTTCATTCAAGAAATTATGACAAAATTTTAAGTAAGTAACAAACTCTTTATTGTTTTCACGTCTTAGATACACGATGCAAAAATTTCATTCAAGAAATTATGAAAAAATCGCAAGTAAGTAACAAACTCTTTATTGTTTTCACCTCTTGGATATACAATACGGAAATTTCATTCAAAAAATTATGAAAAAATCGAGAGTAAGTAACAAACTCTTTCTTGAAGTAACCTCTTGGATACACAATGCAGAAACTTCATATAGGAAATTATGAAAAAATTGTAAGTAAGTAAGAAACAAATTCTTTCTTGAATTCGCCACTTGGATAAACAAAAAAACATTTCATTCAAGAAATGATGACAAAATTCTAAGTAAGTAACATTCTATTTCTTGATTTCGCCGTTTGGATGCACAATACAGAAATTTAATTCAGGAAAATATGAAAAAAATTACAAACAAACTCTTTCTTGAACTCGCTTCCTGGACAGCCAATACAGCAATTTCACTCAAGAAATTATGAAAAAATTGTAAGTAAGTAACAAACTCTTTCTTGAATTCTGCTCCTGGATACACAATACAGAAATTTCATTCAATAAATTATGAAAAAATTGTAAGTAAATCAAAAACTCTTTCTTGAAGTCACCTCTTGGATACACAATGCAGAAAATTCATTTAAGAAATTAGGAAAAAATGTAAATCAGTAAGTAACAAACTCTTTCTTGAATTCACCGTTTGGATGCACAATACAGAAATTTAATTAAGAAAATTACGAAAAAAAAATTGTAAGTAAGTAACAAACTGTTTCTTGAAGTCGCCTCTTGGATACACAATGCAGAAATTTCATCTAAGAAATTATGAAAAAAATTGTAAGTATGCAGCAAATTCTTTCTTGAATTTAAATCCTGGATAAACAAAAGAGACATTTCATACAACAAATTCTGACAAAATTCTAAGTAAGTAACAAAATCTTTATTGTTCTCACGTCTTGGTTACACGATGTAGAAATTTCATTCCAGAAATTATGAAAAAATTCTAAGTAAGTAACAATCTCTTTCTTGAAGTCCCCTTTTGGATACACAATATGGAAATTTCATTCAAGAAAATATGAAAAAATTGCAAGTAGGTAACAAAGTCTTTATTGTTTTCACCTCTTGGATACACAGTACAAATATTTCATTCAAGAAATTATGAAAAAATCGCAAATAAGTAACAAACTCTTTCTTTTAGTCACCTCTTTGATACACAATGCAGAAACTTCATTTAAGACATTAAGAAAAAATTGTAAGTAAGTAAGTAAGTAAGTAAGTAACAAATTCTTCCCTGAATTCGCCACCTGGATAAACAAAAAGAAATTTCATTCAAGAAATTATGAAGAAATTCTAAGTAAGTAACAAACTCTTTTTTGAATTCAGCGTTTGGATGCACAAAATAGAAATTTAATTCAGGAAATTATGAAAAAAAAATTATAAGTAATTAACAAACTCTTTCTTGAAGTCACCTCTTGGACACACAATGCAAAAATTTCATTTAAGAAATTATGAAAAAATTGTAAGTAAGTAGCAAATTCTTTCTTGAATTCGCCTCCTGGATAAACAAAAAAAGACATTTCATTCAAGAAATTATGACAAAATTCTAATTAAGTAACAAACTCTTTACTGTTTTCACATCTTAGATACACGATGCAGAAATTTCATTCAAAAAATTATGAAAAAATTCTAAGTAAGTAACAATCTCTTTCTTGAAGTCATAAGACACATACATAAGATCCAAGTTCTATTTATTTTGACTTTATGCATCATTACGTTGAATTTAGGTTAGACCGGTTATAGATGGCAGCACACCCGCTCAGACACACAGTCATAGTTGGAAAGACCTGCAAAAAGTTTGGTTAATTCAGGTTCACTTAGAGTGGGGCCACTCTAAGTGAACCTGAATTAACCCAAATTTTTGCATGTCTCTCTCACTATGACTGTGTGTCTGAGCGGGTGCGCTGCCGGTCTAACCTAAATTCAACATAATGATGCATAAAGTCAAAATAAATAAAACTTGCATCTTATGCATTTTATCTGATTTATCCAATGAGTTTGTTACTTACTTACAATTTTTTCATAATTTCTTGAATGAAATTTCTGTATTGTGTATCCATGAGTTGAATTCGAGAAAGATTTTGTTACTTACTTATAATTTTTTTATAATTTCTTGAATGAAATATCTGTGTTGTGTATCCAGGAGGAGAATTCAAGAAAGAACTTGTTACTTACTTACAATTTTTTCATAATTTCTTGAGTGAAATTACTGTATTGTCTGTCCAGGAAGTGAGTTCAAAGAGTTTGCTTGCAATTCTTTTTCATAATTTCCTGAATTAAATTTCTGTATTGTGGTTCCAAACGGCAAATTCAAGAAAGAGTTTGTTAGTTACTTATAATTTTGTCATAATTTCTTAAATGAAATTTCTTTTTGTTTATCCAAGAGGCGAATTCAAGAAAGAATTTGTTACTTACTTACTTCCATTTTTTTTATAGTTTCTTGAATGAAGTTTCTGCATTGTGTATCCAAGAGGTGACTAAAAGAAAGAGTTTGTTACTTACTTAAATTTGTTTCATAATTTATTGAATGAAATTTCCGTATTGTATATCCAAGAGGTGAAAACAATAAAGAGTCTGTTACGTACTTGCAATTTTTTCATAATTTCTTGAATGAAGTATCTGTATTGTTTATCCAAGAGGGGAAATCAATAAAGAGTTTGTTACTTACTTTCAATTTTATATAATCCCTTGAATGCAATTTCTATATTGTGTATTCCCTAGGGGACTCCATGAAAGAGATTGGTACTTGCTTGGAATGTTGTCCTAATTTCTTGAAAGAAATTTCTACATCGTGTATTCAATACGTGAAAACAATAAAGAGTTTTTTACTTACTTAGAATTGTTTCATAATTTCTTGAATGAAATGTCTTTTTTTGTTTATGCAGCAGGCGAATTCAAGAAAGAATTTGCTACTTACTTACAATTTTTTCATAATTTCTTAAATGAAATTTCTGCATTGTGTATCCAAGAGGTGACTTCAAGAAAGAGTTTGTTACTTACTGACAATTTTTTTCTCATATTTTCCTGAATTAAATTTCTGTATTGTGCATCCAAACGGTGAATTCAAGAAAGAGTTTGTTACTTGCTTAGAATTTTGTCATAATTTCTTGAATGAAATGTCTTTTTTGTTTATCCAGGTGGAGAATTCAAGGAAGAATTTGTTACTTACTTACTTAGTTACTTACAATTTTTTAATAATATATTAAGTGAAATTCCTGAATTGTGTATCCAAGAGGTGACTTAAAGAAAGAGTTTGTTACTTATTTTCAATTTTTTCATATTATCGTGAATTAAATATCTGCATTGAGAATCCAAGAGGTGAAATCAACAAACAGTTTGTTACCTACTTGCAATTTTTTCACAATTTCTTGAATGAAATTTCCATATCGTGTATCCAAGAGGGGACTTCAAGAAAGAGATTGTTACTTACTTAGAATTTTTTCATAATTTCTGGAATGAAATTTCTACATCGTGTATCCAAGACGTGAAAACAATAAAGAGTTTGTTACTTACTTAGAATTTTGTCATAATTTATTGAATGAAATATCTTTTTTGTTTATCCAGGAGGCGAAATCAAGAAAGAATTTGCTACTTACTTATAAGTTTTTCGTAATTTCTTAAATGAAATTTCTGCATTGTGTATCCACGAGGTGAATTCAAGAAAGAGGTTGTTACTTACTTACATTTTTTTCATTATTTCTTGAATGAAATGTCTGTAATCCTGAATTAAATTGCTGTATTGTGCATCCAAACGGCGAATTCAAGAAAGAGTTTGTTACTTACTTACTTACATTTTCCCCCTAATTTCTTAAATGAAGTTTCTGCATTGTGTATCCAAGAGGTGACTTCAAGAAAGAGTTTTTTACTTACTTAGAATTTTTTCATAATTTTTTGAATGAAATTTCTGTATTGTTTATCCATGAAGAGAATTCAAGAAAGAGTTTGTTGCTTATTTACAATTTTTTCATAATTTCTTGAGTGAAATTGCTGTATTGTCTGTCCAGGAAGCGAGTTCAAGAAAGAGTTTGTTTGCAATTTTTTCATAATTTCCTGAATTAAATTTCTGTATTGTGTATCCAAACGGCGAATTCAAGAAACTGTTTGTTACTTACTTAGAATTTTGTCATAAATTCTTGAATGAAATGTCTTTTTGTTTATCCAAGAGGCGAATTCAAGAAATAATTTGTTACTTACTTACAATTTTTTCATAGTTTCCTAAAAGAAGTTTCTGCATTTTGTATCCAAGAGGTGAATTCAAGAAAGAGTTTGTTACTTACTCACAATTTTTTCATAATTTATTGAATGAAATATCCGTATTGTATATCCAAGAGCTGAAAACAATAAAGAGTTTGTTACTTACTTGCGATTTTTTCATAATTTCTTGAATGAAGTATCTGTATTGTGTATCCAAGAGGTGAAATCAATAAAGAGTTTGTTACTTACTTACAAATATTTTCATAATTTCTTGAATGAAATTTCCATATTGTGTATCCCAGAGGGGACTTCAAGAAAGAGATTGTTACTTACCTAGAATTTTTTCATAATTTCTTGAAAGAAATTTCTGCATCGTGTATCTAAGACGTGAAAACGATAAAGAGTTTGTTACTTACTTAGAATTTTGTCATAATTTCTTGAATGAAATGTCTTTTTTATTTATCCACGAAGTGAGTTCAAGAAAGAAAATGCTACTTACTTACAATTTTTTCATAATTTCTTAATTGAAAGTTCTGCATTGTGTATCCTAGAAGTGACTTCAAGAAAGAGTTTGTTACTTACTTACAATTTTTTTTCATAATTTCCTGAATTAAATTTCTATATTGTGCATCCAAACGGTGAATTAAAGAAAGAATTTGTTACTTACTTAGAATTTTGTCATAATTTCTTGAATGAAATGTCTTTTTTGTTTATCCAGGTGGCGAATTCAAGGAAAAAATTATTACTTACTTACTTAGAATTTTTTTAATAATTTCTTAAATGACATTTTTGCATTGTGTATCCAAGAGGTGACTTCAAGAAAGAGTTTGTTACTTACTTGCAATTTTTTCATAATTTCTTGAGTGAAAAATCTGTACTGTGTATCCAAGAGGTGAAAAGAATAAAGAGTTTGTTACCTACTTGCAATTTTTTCATAATTTCTTGAATGAAATATCTGTATTTTGTTTCCAAGAGGTGAAATCAATAAAGAGTTTGTTACTTACTTACAAATAGTTTCATAATTTCTTGAATGAAATTTCCGTATTGTGTATCCTAGAGGTGACTTCAAGAAAGAGTTTGTTACTTACTTACAATTTTTTTTTCATAATTTCCTGAATTTAATTTCTATATTGTGCATCCAAAAGGTGAATTCAAGAAAGAGTTTGTTGATTACTTAGAATTTTGTCATAATTTCTTAAATGAAATGTCTTTTTTGTTTATCCAGGTGGCGAATTCAAGGAAAGAATTGTTACTTACTTACTTACTTACTTACAATTTTTTTCATAATTTCTTAAATGACGTTTTTGCATTGTGTATCCAAGAGGTGACTTCAAGAAAGAGTTTGTTACTTACTTGCAATTTTTTCATAATTTCTTGAATGAAATGTCTTTTTTGTTTATCCAGGTGGAAAATTCAAGGAAGAATTTGTTACTTACTTACTTACTTACTTACAATTTTTTCATAATTTCTTAAATGAAGTTTCTGCATTGTTTATCCAAGAGGTGACTTCAAGAAAGAGTTTGTTACTTACTTGCGATTTTTTCATAATTTTTTGAATGAAATATCTGTACTGTGTATCCAAGAGGTGAAAACAATAAACAGTTTGTTACCTACTTGCAATTTTTTCACAATTTCTTGAATGAAATTTCCATATCGTGTATCCAAGAGGGGACTTCAAGAAAGAGATTGTTACTTACTTAGAATTTTTTCATAATTTCTGGAATGAAATTTCTACATCGTGTAACCAAGACGTGAAAACAATAAAGAGTTTGTTACTTACCTAGAATTTTGTCATAATTTATTGAATGAAATGTCTTTTTTGTTTATCCAGGATGCGAATTCAAGAAAGAATTTGCTACTTACTTATAATTCTTTTCATAATTTCTTAAATGAAATTTCTGCATTGTGTATCCAAGAGGTGACTTTGTTACTTACTTACAATTTGTTACTTACAAGAGAGTTTGTTACTTACTTACAAGAGTTTGTTACTTACTTACAATTTTTTTTCATAATTTCCTGAATTAAATTTCTGTATTGTGCATCCAAACGGCGAATTCAAGAAAGAGTTTGTTACTTACTTACTTACATTTTCCCCCTAATTTCTTAAATGAAGTTTCTGCATTGTGTATCCAAGAGGTGACTCCAAGAAAGACTTTTTTACTTACTTAGAATTTTTTCATAATTTTTTGAATGAAATTTCTGTATTGTTTATCCAGGAAGAGAATTCAAGAAAGAGTTTGTTGCTTATTTACAATTTTTTCATAATGTCTTGAGTGAAATTGCTGTATTGTCTGTCCAGGAAGCGAGTTCAAGAAAGAGTTTGTTTGCAATTTTTTCATAATTTCCTGAATTAAATTTCTGTATTGTGTATCCAAACGGCGAATTCAAGAAACTGTTTGTTACTTACTTAGAATTTTGTCATAAATTCTTGAATGAAATGTCTTTTTGTTTATCCAAGAGGCGAATTCAAGAAAGAAATTGTTACTTACTTACTTACAATTTTTTCATAGTTTCCCAAATGAAGTTTCTGCATTGTGTATCCAAGAGGTGAATTCAAGAAAGAGTTTGTTACTTACTCACAATTTTTTCATAATTTACTGAAGGAAATTTCCGTATTGTATATCCAAGAGGTGAAAACAATAAAGAGTTTGTCACTTACTTGCGATTTTTTCATAATTTCTTGAATGAAGTATCTGTATTGTGTATCCAAGAGGTTAAATCAAGAAAGAGTTTGTTACTTACTTACAAATATTTTCATAATTTCTTGAATGAAATTTCCGTATTGTGTATCCCAGAGGGGACTTTAAGAAAGAGATTGTTACTTACTTAGAATTTTTTCCTAATTTCTTGAAAGAAATTTCTGCATCGTGTATCCAAGAGGTGAAAACAATAAAGAGTTTGTTACTTACTTAGAATTTTGTCATAATTTCTTGAATGAAATGTCTTTTTTATTTATCCAGCAGGTGAATTCAAGAAAGAATTTGCTACTTACTTACAATTTTTTCATAATTTCTTAAATGAAATTTCTGCATTGTTTATCCTAGAGGTGACTTCAAGAAAGAGTTTGTTACTTACTTACAATTTTTTTTCATAATTTCCTGAATTAAATTTCTATATTGTGCATCCAAAAGGTGAATTCAAGAAAGAGTTTGTTGCTTAATTCGAATTTTCTCATAATTTCTTAAATGAAATGTCTTTTTTGTTTATCCAGGTGGCGAATTCAAGGAAAAAATTGTTACTTACTTACTTACTTACAATTATTTTCATAATTTCTTAAATGACGTTTTTGCATTGTGTATCCAAGAGGTGACTTCAAGAAAGAGTTTGTTACTTACTTGTATTTTTTTCATAATTTCTTGAATGAAAAATCTGTACTGTGTATCCAAGAGGTGAAAATAATAAAGAGTTTGTTACCTTATTGCAATTTTTTCATAATTTCTTGAATGAAATATCTGCATTTTGTTTCCAAGAGGTGAAATCAATAAAAAGTTTGTTACTTACTTACAAATATTTTCATAATTTCTTGAATGAAATTTCCGTATTGTGTATCCAAGAAGGGACTTCAAGAAAGAGATTGTTACTTACTTAGAATTTTTACATAATTTCTTGAATGAAATTTCTGTATTGTGCATGCAAACGGCGAATTCAAGAAAGGGTTTGTTACTTACTTAAAATTTTGTCATAATTTCTTTAATGAAATGTCTTTTTTTTATCCAGGAGGCGAATTCAAGAAAGAATTTGCTACTTACTTGCGATTTTTTCATAATTTTTTGAATAAAATATCTGTTTTGTGTATCTAAAAGGTGAATTCAAGAAAGAGTGGTACTTACTTACAATTTTTTCATAATTTCTTGAAAGAAATTTCTGCATCGTGTATCCAAGAAGTGAAAACAATAAAGAGTTTGTTACTTACTTAGAATTTTGTCATAATTTCTTGAATGAAATGTATTTTTTATTTATCCAGGAGGCGAATTCAAGAAAGAATTTGCTGCTTACTTACAATTTTTTGATAATTTCTTAAATGAAATTTCTGAATTGTGTATCCAAGAGGTGACTTCAAGAAAGAGTTTGTTACTTACTTACAATTTTTTTTCATAATTTTCTTAATTAAATTTCTGTATTGTGCATCCAAGAGGTGAATTGTTTGCAATTTTTTTCAGAATTTCCTGAATTAAATTTCTGTATTGTGCATCCAAACGGCGAAATCAAGAAAGAGTTTTTTACTTACTTAGAATTTTGTCATTATTTCTGGAATGAAATATCTTTTTGTTTATCCAAGAGGTGAATTAAAGAAAGGATTCGTTACTTACTTACTTAAAATTTTTTCATAATTTCCTAAATGAAGTTTCTGCATTGTGTATCCAAGAGGTGACTTCAAGAAAGAGTTTGTTACTTACTTACAATTTTTTCATAATTTATTGAATGAAATGTATTTTTTATTTATCTTGGGGCCGAATTCAAGAAAGAATTTGCTAGTTACTTGCAATTTTTTCATAATTTCTTAAATGAAATTTCCGCATTGTGTATCCAAAAGGTGACTTCAAGAAAGAGTTTGTTACTTACTTACAATTTTTTTGTCATAATTTTCTTAATTAAATTTCTGTATTGTGGATCCAAGAGGTGAATTCAAGAAAGAGTTTGTTACTTACTTACTTACAATTTTTTCATAATGACATATCCAACAACGGATGTTGATAAAGAATTTATTCATCCTGATACCTAGATTTTGTCAATGTTATCCCTTGGGTCTGACGATAGATGGATGCAAATTCCTTTTCTTACATCTCCGATGTTTTAATAGACATTCTAAACGTTTGATATACTAGCATACTCTAAAAATAATGAACACATAACAATGTAATGCATAATATATATTTAATGAAATAATGCTATGTAGAATATTAACACAAAAATATATTATGATACATTATTAATATCAATGATCAACTTTGGATATTTTGAATCTGTTCCATAAAATAGTTCACCATGTTCTCTCATGATAATGTAGCTATTGTCTTCTCTTAGCTCGTAATCAGTAGAATAATCATTATTCCATTTTGAGTCATACACAATCTTTACTGGTATGTCACCGACAGGTTCAATATGCGTTTCGTCTTTGGTATTATGGGGGTCATTGACTGTTTGATCAATGGTAGTAACGTTTAGTGGCACTTTGTTTTTCATCGATTCATCCTTATATTCCATATTAATATTTTCTACCAATGCCCTTTTTATTTTTCCGGGAATTTCACTGTGTTTACAACAAACTTTTTACACAGGTAACAGTTTCGGCACGTAGAAAAGATATGGTTTATGATATTAGTAGAAGAGTAGGCCTTTCTTCTTTTGACCTTCCATTGAATGCTAATACCCGAATGCTGACGATAGGATGTATCAGTAGGTAATGTGTTACCTACAACAGTAGCAAGGAGTTGTCCTCTATCATCAATGATTATTTTTATGTTGGCATTCTCTTTGAGTGCAATCATCTCTGGAGATCTTAATCTCGCATATCCACTCACATAAGAGTTGAATTTTTTCGGTACTCCAAAGAAATTTGATTCCTTACTGTCATGACAATGCAAGCAATACCTTTCGGATAGTGCTGCCACTTGTACTTGCTCCATAGTTTAAATACTTCTCCTTGTCAGCATTCAATGTTACAATGACACTATCATGTGAACACACTTTCTTAAAATGCTTCATCTTCACTTTTTTAAAGATATGACTTATGTGTTTATCGTTCCACTGCGTTAAAAATACTGATTTAATACATGTAATAAACTAGGTAGTGTCGATAACCCGCCATAAAGTACCAGAGGGGAAACCGCATCGTGTCTCTGAGCAAGCATAGAGTACAATTGTTATAGCCATAAGCATATTTCATGTCATTTTAAGATACGTAAAAAAAGTTGAATAATTTCGGTCCCAAAAAAAATTTTTCCAATAAAAAAAGCGCTACTGCAAACAATATTTTTCTAATAGTAAAAGTCACGACTAACATTTCTATATCATTCTCATTTTGAATTTGGAAAATATTAATGTGATTTTTGTTTATGTTTTAAGTATATTACATGTCATTCTAAGAGGTGTAAAAAAAGTTGAAAATATAAAACATGTTAAAAAAATAATAAAAAAAAGTTAAAAAAAATTTCAAAAAAATTCAAAAAATGGGGGGGGGGCAAACATTTTTGGTGAGGGGCCCCTTGGAGGTTGGAGGCATGGGACCTTTGGAGGTTGAGGTCCTTGATGGTTAGGGTCATTGGTGCTTCTGATCCATGATGCTTCAAACCTATAATCACCTCACTACTTGATTTGCAAGGATTTCTATGGATTGTTCTGAAATTCTTTATTAAAACACTTTTCTTGCCATCTACATCTCTCTTAGTATCAACTTTTTAGTATACTATAACGCTAGACCATATTTTAAATTGGCAACACTGTTCAAATGCCACTTGTGTATTATACAGAACACATCGAAGAAGTAAAGCTAGGTCAAGTCACAAGGTCATTCTATCATCGTTAACCATTTTCATAGATTGATTTTATTTCAAATTTATAACAAATTGCTTGAGTTAACAAGCCCTTCGGAGTTACCTTAACTGATAATCAGTTTAGCCCTTTTTTCTACCACCTCTATACGGTCCGATCACTAATTAGGATCATTCACACCCCTATTATTCAATCAACAAATAATATCAATTCGCAAATGCTATACTTTTTTCGAATATAGATTTATTTTTTGGTAAATGATTTAACACCATATGCAAGTCAATTCTAGACAAGATGCAAGGTACCTTCAGCCTAGAGGTTATTAGTGTCTGACAATTTTTGAGTCGGCTTGGCTGTATCTTTATTAAAAACATTATTTATACGAAGAACATGATTTTCTTACCCTATGACAGAAACCAGTATTTTTTACAGAAGGCGCAATAAACCTTTTGAATACGTAATGTGATGATCAAAAGTTTTGGCTTAGAAACATGTGTCTAAACCAGTCTGATTGCATTACACAATCTCAACCATAGTTCCAAATATAACAAGTTTGATCACTTTGCTTGGAAAGGTACCAAGGAACAAAAACCAAGCAAATAGCATGGTAAGGAACATAAACTTCTAGAAATGGAACATAGATGCATGGGGCTACTCACTCTCTTTGAAAAGGTGTAGAGCATCAAGCAAATAGCACTGTGATTCCTATAGCTTCAAGCAAATCTATATGGGCATGCTCTGGAAAGGTACCAAGGAACATAAACCATGCAAAAAGCACGGTAAGGAACAAAAGCTATGCAAATAGCATGATGATTTCTAGGGGCGTCAGCAAATAGCACAGTGATTCCTAGGGGCGTCAGCAAATCCAGAAGGTCAACTCTACTGATGGGTAAGACTAAGCTTGATGAAACTCATATATTTAAAATCAGTATAAAAATTCAATTCTTTTGATGTATCTATTGGTATCAAAATTCTGTTTTTTAGAGTTTCGTTTACTATTGAACCGGGTCGCTACTTACTTACAACTCGCTACCACGAACTGTTTGAAACTCTTGCTTACCTGTCAAAATTTTCATTGCGTAATTCAGGGTTGGCTCAGCAAAATTTCACTAACTCACTTGCAACAAGACACATATGTTTTTTTTTTAAACTAGGCACTGATGTTTTGTAAACACTGATTTTTGAAAAAACAACAGAAGTTACGAAGAAGGAAAATTTACATAAAGCACCATTTCAAAAATATTAATCAACAGTACAATCTTCTTAAAGCATGGATACAAATTAGCATGTAAAAATACCATAGGTGAACAATAACTTCATCATTTTTTTTTACAAGTAAGATTGCTGCTGTCGTTGTAAAAAAAGAAAATGTTCTGCTTTCGCCATCTACGTTAGGAACAAAATATAAGTTTTTATAATTGTATTGATATATATATATATATATATATATATATATATATATATATATATATATATATATATATATATATATATATATATATATATATATATATATATATATATATATATATATATTTTATATATATATATATATATATATATATATATATATATATATATATATATATATATATATATATATATATATATATATATATATATTATATATATATATATATATATATATATATATATATATATATATATATATATATATATATATATATATATATATATATATATATATATATATATATATATATATATATATATATATATATATATATATATATATATATATATATATATATATATATATATATATATATATATATATATATATATATATATATATATATATATATATATATATATATATATATATAATTAAATATTAAACAAATACGACGCGTTTTTAACCACAAAATGATTTTTGGATTTTCTCCACCCACGCACTAAATTGATTTATGAGTCACCCCTACTGTAGTGTGTGTTCAATCATAATCTAACACTAAACAATTTTATTATGACTTTATATCATTATCGACGTCAAACACTTAAATAAATAAATTTGATGAACAAATATCCCAGGTTAAGATTATTTTAATCTGAGAAGTAATTAAAAGGCATATTTATTGTCCAAGGTAGCAAAGGTTTCCTTAGTCTCTGTTATCTTATGCTGGGTGTTAAAGCTTGAAAATATCAGTTAGTGTGACATGTTCCATTGGTTTTTACTTTTCATGTAAGTTCCAATCTTATACTTTTTTTTAGTTGTGAGTACCCTTATTCGAAATTAGGGAGAGTTCTGGATTACCGACAGGGAGGAGCTATTGCTGAAATTCTCAAGTTGATGGTAGGTTATCTCTGTGTGACCATGTAGGCTACAGTTAGGAGGGGGGGGGGCGTAGTCTTTTGGATTCAAGCCTCCAAAAAATCATGAAAAAATATGTTTTTTTTTCAAAATGAAAATATTTTTCATATAGTTCGCCTAATATTATTAGAACCTTTAAGTGATTTTGGTTGTGATAACCAGAGCCAGGGACGTACGCAAGGGGGGGCCTGCGGGCCCGCCCCCCCCCCCCGAAATCTCACGATTTTTTTCATTTTCCCATAATTTTCTGATTTTTCTCATAGAATAATGGGTTTGAAGGGTTTGGCCCCCCCCCCCCCGAAACAAATTGCCCCCCCCCCCGAAACAAATTCCTGCCTACGTGCCTGACCAGAGCCGTCACCGTATTGGAGGGAGAGGAGATGCCCTATCCCCAATGTTTTTGGGTACCACGAAAATACTGGCAAGTCATATAAAGAAATCTCGAATTTGGCCTGTAAACCCAGCAGTTTTCCCGACTCTTGCCATAATTTTCAATTTTGTTAAATAAAGAGCATGAAAATAGTGACCTGACATATACCGAAATCTCAATTTTGGTCGGTAAATGCAGCGGTTTTACTCACTCTTGCATGCAGTGATTTTACGCATCGTATTCAAAACAGACATTACGTTAATTATTGAAAAAAAAACAACACAGTCGGTAAAAATGAGCAACCAATCGGTAGAATCCCCCCCTCAAATATTTTGTCTAGTAACGCGGTGATGATTTCACTTGTCTGAAACCAGGGTGTATTTTGGATTACGGGCAGGGAGTGACCACAACGGAATTTCTCAAGCTGAGTTTTATTTACTTGTAGGCTATTTGTAGCGGGACGAGGCGTTTCCACCTTACCCGGCATCTGAACGAAATTTTGCTTGTAGGTTATTTAGCACGCATGTAGATACAGCGGCCGGGATTTTTGGGCCAAGCCCCCCAAAAAATCTAGAAGTTTTCTTGATATTATTCCAAAACCAGGAATACTTTTCATATAATTTGTCTTTTTTCCCAGAAACTCTTAGTGTTCTAGTTTACTTTTAAGCATTTAATCTTCTAATACCTTTAACTGTTTTCAATTGTGATGTTTACGTTTGTTTGAAATTGGTGAGTCTTATGGATTTCGAGCAGGGAGGGGCCAGAGCTGAAATTTTCAAATTAAGTCTCGCTGGTAGTTTTACCTTTTATTCAAATTTAGAGGAAGGGGTGGGGTTTTTGGGGTGCAAGCTCCTTTCGAATCTAGAAAGTTTTAACGGTTTTAAATCCCAAAGATTTTCCATACAATTTGCCAGTTTTATACGTCTTTTACGTTTTACCACCCTTAGATCTAGTCCCCATTAGGAAAAAATGGCGGGCATGTGCCTGTTTAGGCTTATATACGATCTTTTATATAAATGAAATTTAAGGCACGTTTGATTTTGTGTAACTAAGACAAGAATATGCTCATGAAAACTGGCTCGCTGGCATTACACTACCTGGTTAGCTCTTTTCTAAATTAATCCCTTAAGTTGCATTTACATATATGTGTCTAGATAAACTTAATGCTTAAGCAAGTGGATTACTGGATTTACATATCACGATTTGTATGTGAACACCACAGACAGCACATGTCTTTTTCTTAAATGATTTATATCATTAGAATGATTATTTGCTTTTAACTTTATAAAAGCTATAATCCATTCTTCCCCTTAACAGCAAAAAGTTAAACAAAGAGACTATCAGTATGAAGTCTTACATCATGAAAAATCTTTTAACAAACTTTTCCAAATAAAATTGATCAGAATTTATTCTTAACATAGGGGCTATGGGGCTCTTCAGGCCTAGGTGCCTTCAAATTTCCATTTTACAATTTCACCATGTTTTCTCACAATTGATCTAAACTTCGGGGGTGACTCACTATCTCTCCTGAGATGTGAGACCTCTTCCCAATAAAGTCTCAAAGACTCGGTTGAACGAGGAAGTACCTTGCTCTGACATTCTAGTTAAATTACTAGCTATATAGCTTAGGAGTATCAGGTGTATCTTATTAGGTGTATCTTATGCATTAAGCGTATCTTTGGTGTTTCAAGTAGATTGGGCTAGAGAGGGAACTGTAACCCTTATTTAAGACTGTAAAAATTTACTTTCTGTATTAAAAAAGCTCACACAGAGTATTGTTAATCTTAGTCTAACGTAAATTACCCCTTCTTGCCTCCATCTATTCACACCACAATTCAGGCCTTGGTACCTTTAATTAACCAAAATTCACCATTAAAATAGTCTTGTTATTATCATGACCAAAACATTTTTACCGATACACATTTACCTTTAAGGCATTAAATCTTAAGAAATCCTTGCTCTTATTATAATTAAACTATAAAAAAATATGTAACAGCAGGGGCTAATATAATTGTTTAACCTCAGTTTTGGGTTTTCAATTCCTTTTAGATTGGCTTTAGGTCTTGAAAATGTAATTCCTGTGATTTCAGTAGGCCATATCAAGTCTTTTTTCATAACCTACCATTGTGTAGTTTTAGGACAGTATTTACAGGACTGTATTGGTGCAAAAATATTGTTTTATCCTGCTTTCTAGGGCTATAATGAGATAAAGGTTGAGATGGCTAAGATAAATTTTGTGTATAATGTCTGACAGATTGCCAAAGATCTTACTTTTCCATCAGCTATATAGAAAAAACAGGTCATAGAAAAAACAGCCCATCTCTTAATTAGGTAGAAGGTTATAAGGATATATTTAAGGGACATTTGGGTTTCAGTGGGCAAAAAAGGGAGGCTTGGGTAAAGTTCTACGAAATCATATTATTTAGTTAGGACTAAAGTGAATACACCATTTGATGCCTTTTTTTTGCTGATTACAAATATAATAAGCATTTCTATTGGAAATGAATTTCAGTAAAATAAAAAAAGGGTGGTAGTATTCCATTTTTTTGTCAGCAGAGATATTTATATCCTGATATTCTGCTGTATTTTAAACATACCCTGGTTGCGCTTAGAGTATAAAGGGGGTTACCAGCCCGGACAGGGCTCCATATATGGGCAGAGCCTCCCTAGGGAGAAAATACGGTTAATGGGGTCAATGACATAAATTTCCAAGGTCGATATTGTTGTTGTTGTTTTTTTGACCATTTGCATAAAGTCATTTGGGAGAACACATGGTTAATTAAAGCGATTGGGAATTTGCAACTCCTGTGCTGTCAGTCATTAATCAAATTGTTTCCGGGCAAAGTTTAATAATGTCTGACAGGTACTGTCAATCATTAATCAAATTGTTTCCATGCGAAGTTTAATAATGTCTGACAGGTGATGTCAAGATTGATTGATATGTCACGAAATGGGAATTAATTTGTTGTTTCTAAGGGGAATTATTGATTCACGAAAGGGGAATTAATTTGATGTTTCTAAGGGGAAGGTGGGGAAGAGATATATTGATTGCGTAATCGAAGGGAGAGAATCCCCGAGAAATTGATTACATAATCGGTAGAACCCTATAAGGAGCTCGTGACGGGAATCCTTTTATGGGCATAGAATGACGTAATCAACTAGGACAATTGGATTTCTGAGAAATTGATTACATAATCGGTAGAACCCTATCAGAAGGTCATGACGGGGATCCATTTATGGGCATAGAATGACGTAATCAACTAGGACAAATGGATTTCTGAGAAATTGATTACATAATCGGTAGAACCCTATCAGAAGGTCCTAACGGGAATCCATTTATGGGCATAGAATGACGTAGTCAACTACGACAATTGGATTTCTGAGAAATTGATTACATAATCGGTAGAACCATATCAGAAGGTCCTAACGGGAATCCATTTATGGACATAGAATGACGTAATCAACTAGGACAAATGGATTTCTGAGAAATTGATTACATAATCGGTAGAACCCTATCAGAAGGTCATGACGGGAATTCATTTATGGGCATAGAATGACGTAGTCGACTAAGACAATTGGATTTCTGAGAAATTGATTACATAATCGGTAGAACCCTATCAGGAGGTCCTAACGGGAATCCATTTATGGACATAGAATGATGTAATCAACTAGGACAAATGGATTTCTGAGATATTGATTACATAATCGGTAGAACCCTATCAGAAGGTCATGACGGGAATTCATTTATAGGATATAGAATGACGTAAGCGACTAAGACAAGCAAGTTACTTTCTTAATGTCCCTCCTAAACCCATTTTGCAACTTGAAGTACGGTTATGGTTTACCTTGTCACAGTTACATTTTCTTGATTTTTCAAAGTTAATTTTTAATTTATTTCGTTGAAATCCAAGAGTTGGACTATTACATAATTGTATGGTAGATTTTTAAATTGTAACAGTTACATTATCTTGATTATTAAAAGATAATTATTTATTTCTTTAGTTTAAAAGCAAGAGTTGGAATATTACAGTAGATTTTGGTCGTCGTTTAAATTGTCACAGTTAAATTTTCTTGATTTTTAAAAGTTCATTTTGAATTTCTTTCGTTAAAATGCAAGATTTGGACTATTTCAGTAGTGCTTGGTTGTGGTTGACATTATATAAGTTTCATTGTCTTGATTTTTAAGTGATAATTTTGAATTTATTTTTTTGAAAATCACGAGTTGGAGTATTTAAGTAGTGTTTGCTTATGGTATACATTGTCACAGTTAAATTTTCTTGATTTTTCAAGTTCATTTGAATTTATTTCGTTGAAATTCAAGAGTTGGACTATTTAATAAGAGTTTGGTTGTGGTTTACCATGTCACAGTTACATTTTCTTGATTTTTCAAAGTTCATTTTGAATTTCTTTCATTGAAATTCAAGAGTTGGAATATTTCAATAGTGTTTGGTCGTGGTTTACCTTGTCACAGTTACATTTTCTTGATTTTTCAGAGTTCATTCTGAATTTCTTTCCTTGAAATGCAAGAGTTGGAATATTTCAGTTGTGTTTGGTTGTGGTTTACCTTGTCACAGTTACATTTTCTTGATTTTTCAAAGTTCATTTTGAATTTCTTTCGTTGAAATGCAAGAGTTGGAATATTTCAGTAGTGTTTGGTTATGGTATAAATTTTCACAGTTACATTTTCTTGATTTTTAAATGTTCATTTTTAATTTCTTTAGTTGAAATGCAAGTGTTGGAATATTTCAGTAATGGTTGGTTGTGGTTTAACTTGTCGCAGTTACATTATCTTGATTTGTCAAAGATCAATATTAAATTCTTTATTTGAAATGCAAGAGTTGGAATATTTCATTAGTGTTTTGTTGTGGTTTACCATGTCACAGTTGCATTTTCTTGATTTTTCAAAGTTCATTTTGAATTTCTTTCGTTGAAATGCAAGAGTTGGAATATTTCAGTAGTGCTTGATTGTTGTTTACCTTGTCACAGTTACATTTTCATCATTTATCAATGTTAACTTTTAATTTTTTTCCTTGAAATGCATATGTTGGAATATTTCAGTTGTGTTTGGGTATTGTTTTCCTTGTCAGAGTTAAATTTTCATGATTTTTCAAATTCAATGTTGAATTCCTATAGTGGAAATGCTAGCATGTGACGAGTACAGTTGTTTTTTGTTGGGGTTTCCCTTGTTAAAGTTACAGATTAAAAATCTTTAATTGTTAAAACAGAATTTATTTAGTTGTTATGTAATAGTTGGACTATTTCGGTAGAGTTTGGTTGTGGTTTACCTTGTCACAGTTACATTTTCTTGATTTTTCAAAGTTCATTTTGAATTTCTGTCGCTTCAATTATATATTTTTTATATTTGTGTTTTTTGTGTGTGTTTTTGACAGTTTAAAATATAAACTATATATCTTTATAATATATCATTTTGTAAATATTTAGAATATAATCAAGATTATTAATCATAAAGTATTTTTTTGTAGTTGTTTAAATAGACAGATTTAAATATTATTGTTTAATCAAAGTTCATTTTTTATTTCAATCATTGTAATGCAAGAGTTGGAATATTTTCGTAGTGGCTGGTTATGGTTTACCTTGTCACAGTTACAGTTTCTTGCTTTTTCAAAGTTCATTTTGGATTTCTTTCGTTGAAATGCAAGTTGGGATATTTCAGTAGTGTTTGGTTGTGGTTTACTTTGTCACAGTTACATTTTCTTGATTTTTCAAAGTTCATTTTGAATTTCTTTCATTGAAATGCAAGAGTTGGAATATTTCAGTAGTGTTTGTTTGTGGTTTACCTTGTCACAGTTACATTTTCATGATTTTTTAAGGTTCATTTTGAATTTCTCTCGTTGAAATGCAAGAGATGGAATATTTCAGTAGTGTTTGGTTGTGGTTTACCTTGTCACAGTTACATTTTCTTGATTTTTCAAAGTTCATTTTGAATTTCTTTCGTTGAAATGCAAGAGTTGGAATATTTCAGT
>NC_142814.1:6369007-6390705 GCF_049724085.1 Artemia sp. Qi Xiang Cuo
CTTCTGTCATCCTTCATCCGCACAACGTGCAATAGCCACCTCAACCATTCTTCCATTATAGCCCTAGAGAGTGGTATTGAACCCCATTTATCGTACAGCCCATTGTTTTAAATACGGTCAATCAGCCGGGTACCCAGAAAAATCCGTAAGAAGTTTTTCTGGATAACATCTAGCAAATCTTCATCCACTTTTCTGAGCGCCCATGCTTCAGAGCCATATTTGACCACTGTCATCACTGTAGCTTATAATGTTCTAATCCTGGTTTTCAGACTTATCTTCCTAATCTTCCAACCTTTTTTTTAACTGTGAAAAAACACCCTGAGCCTTGGCTATTCCACTTTTAACATCTCCACTGCTCCCAGCATCTTTACTAATAATACTACCGAGGTAAGTGAAGCTGCCCACTTGATCAATCTTTTTGTTACCTAACGTCACCTTTTTATCTTCACATATTCCTAGTCTTAGTGACTTAGTTTTCTAACATTAATTTTCAAACCTATTCAAGCACCCTGAACTCGCAAAACCTCTACAAGTTCATTCATTTTGCTCACACTTTCATCTAGGATGCTTAAATCATCAGCATAATCTAAGTCCATGGGACTTTTTTCTCCCCATTTGATTTCGTGGTTTCCCATTGCCTTTCCTGTGCTCCTTAAGACAAAGTCCATCAAAATAATCCATATAAAGGGGAATAAAACACAACCCTGCTTAAATCCTGATTTAATACAAAACCAGCTGCTAACCTCATTTCCTTCCTTAACCGCATCAGTTTTATTCTCGTACATAGCACTAATCACTATAATGTATTTGTCTTGTATACCATACAAGGATAAGAACCTTTACTTAAGCTCTTCTATCAACAGAATCGAACACCTGCTTATATTCTATAAAACTGAGAACCAGAGGTGTTTGACAACTCAGGCACTTTTCAATTATTAAGCTAAGAGTGAAAATTTGGTCGACACATCCTCTATCTTTTCTAAAAATGCACTCTTAAAACTTTGTCTACGGCATCTCTCAGTCTAAAAGGTATCATAAGTAATTTGCTACCTACAGAGACCAGATTAATGCCTCGATAATTACAACACTCACTATTAACCCCTTTTTAATAAAGTGGCTTAATTAAGGTTTTCCTAAAATTGTTAGGTACTTCCTCTATTTCAAAAATCCTATTCATAATCTTCAGTAACTTATTTGTAACCTCAGAGCCATCATATTTAAGAAACTCATTTACCACCCTATCAGCACCTGGAGCCTTATTATTTTTTAATCCTTTTAATGCTGTCGCTAATTCTTCCTGACAAAATAAATCTTCCTTCGCATCCAAGGTATCACAAACTTTTTCATTTTCCTCTAGACAAGCTAAAATCGGCAAGTTCTACAACTTTTCTCTGTCGAGGATTTTGTTTCAATCTGTTAGCCAAGGATAGATCCTTGGATACATCCTTACTAGGGCTACCTTATCAATTGGGCTTACTTTTCTGCCAGTCGTTAGGTGATCCAGTAAAATTTTCTTGTTTGTTGTTAACCGTAACTAGTAACCGTAACTCGAATAAAAGTAATTTTATTAACAGCTAATACATCAAAAAAAATTTCTTCTTATTCGAATTCCGAAAAAATAAAGTTCATTAAGTTTAATGTTACCCATAGAAAAATAGAAGCCTGAGAAAATTAGCTTGATGTTCGAAAAAGTGAGGAAACACACCCAAAAAGTCAAGTGATCATATTGAAAATCACACCATCAGAACAAATGTGAAATTTTGTGTTTTATTTTGCCAGAAGAAAGACCCCAAATGAGTGTTTATTGTTTTGTTGTTTTTTTTGTTTTGTTTTTTTGAGTGATTAGCCTATATCGAACCAATGGTCCTAAGAGATCATGAGTGGGCTCATTCAAACGGAGACTGAAAGTTCTATATCCCTTTTTAAGTTACCAAAAAGATTAGAGGGCGGATAGCCCCCTCCCATGCCCCTTTTTCTTACTAAAGACATCAGATCAAAATTCTGAGATAGCCATCTGATTCAGGTTAGTTGAAAGATTTAATGACTTGCTTCAGGGTATGCCATGATCCTCCGGAGCCCCTTTTGAAAGGGTATGCAATTTGCCCATTTTTACATATAGCATATGCTATTAGGAAATGTACGGATATTTTTTAGCGAGGGAGGATTTTCTGGCGGGGGATTTTTCCCTGGAGAAATCTAATTTAGGTAAAATTTTCCGGGGGGAAATTTTTCACGGAGGAGGCAGGGAGATATCCTGGCATAATTTAAGAAAAGGTCAACTGAAAGTAAAATAAACATTGAATTTTGAATTGGAATGAGATGTATTTTTAAAGAATTTTAAAACTTTAGGGTAAGGAGTGAGTGAGTGAAGAGGGGGCAACCCCACTCATATACGGAATAATTTCTGTTCGTTTTAAGTTTTACTGCTTTTTCTTGCTTTCAAATGACAAGCCCAGTTTTTTTTAATTATTAAGCAGAAACCAATGATGGCTAGATACTTGCAGCAAAAATATACATATATATATATGTATATATATATATATATATATATATATATATATATATATATATATATATATATATATATATATATATATATATATATATATATATATATATATATATATATATATATATATATATATATAATATATATATATATATATATATATATATATATATATATATATATATATATACTAAGCATATTTTCGCTCAGAATCTGTTACTGATTAAATAAACAAAAAAGCAAGTTGTTTCAACTGACAATGAGGAGCAACATTAAAACTTAAAATGAATAGAAACTACTAAGCATACAAGAGGGTTTTCCCTCTCTTCAACACCTCGCTCTTTACCCTGAAGTTTGACTTTTTGTCCGAATTATTTAAAAATGACTCCTGAAACACAAGGACCATTTAATTAGAGTTAATTAAAAAAACTTTTTCTACAAAATAAGTTTTTCAAAGAAAAGTAAAGATCTTCATTAAACCAAAAATGAGCAAAAATAAAATCAAATAATCTACCAAGCGTGAGACTGCCACAAATCAGCATCGATAAATAAATGAAACCCAAACCGAATAGAAACTACAATAAATAAATATGAACTTGAAATTTCATCTCATAAAAAAAAACATATAAAAAATTCATTCATAGGTAAGTACTATTCATTGTTTTAGAACTACGATAATTGCCCATAGCCTTATAAACAGGGGTATAATTAATCGTTAATTGTCAGCTTTTATACTCGCAATGAAAAAATATTTTTTTATTTAAAAGGTAATAAATAGAATGACGTCAAAAGTTTTCTGGAAGTAACTGGTAAAATCTGTTTTTTTTAATTCTATCTAATGCAAAAAATAGTTATCCGTTGAGCTTATTGATTTTTATAATGTTTTAATTACTATATTAACTTTGATAATTCTAATATTTAATTTTTCTAACCTTAAAGGGCTGTGGAAAAAGAAAAAATAGTGAAAATAGAATAGCTAATAATAATTTATTTCCAATAGTTCTTTGAAATTAAGGTCCGAGTTGGCTAATCCAACAGGGAGAAATATAAACCTGAAGCGTTATTTAAGTTATTTCCTGTCTTTTGCAGTCTTCTCGTGTCTTATCTTTTTTTTTTATTTACTTTTGAAAAAGTAGAAAATTGTAGATACTAGTTTAATCTTAATTTAATTATGTAGCTTAATAATTAAAAAATTTAACTATTCAGTGTTTTGATTTTGTAAATTTTACTCTTTCTTCCCGGTGTGGTACTACAGTATGAAAATTATGCAACCGTTGGAGTGGGTGATATTTTGCAAAGATTGCTGAGGTAAACAGATAAGTATCAGATATTAATCATTATCAGCTCCCATCACTTCATGATTTCTTTTCACACACATACGCCGTTTTGACAAAATGGACTCAAAAAATGTTTTTTGTTTTAGTACAATGTCCTCCTCAGCATACCTTGGAATTTTAAACTTAATACCCATGACCAAACCTTGTATATTAGTAGTATGCCTCGTCTGGATTTGCTTGCCTGTATAGGAATTACCATGTTATTTGCTTGCCTTATGTTCCTTGGCACCTTTCCAGAGCATGTACTTGACGATGGAGAAAAAGGGTTAAAGTGATTAGCAATTACGAGCGGGGATTCCCTACTGGTTCCTGAATTGCCTTACGTTCCTTGGTACCTTTCCAGAACATGTACTTGACGATGGAGAAAAAGTGTTAAAGTGATTAACAGTTACGAGTGGGGATTCCCCACTGGTTCCTGAATTGCCTTATGTTCCTTGGTACCTTTCCAGAGCATGTACTTGACGATAGAGAAAGAGGGTTAAAGTGATTAGCAGTTAAGGTAACCTCAATGGCGTTTGAAAAGTGTTGTCAATTTAAAATAGAGTTTAACATTATAGTATACTAAAAACTTGATACTAACAGAGATGTAGATGGCAAGAAAAGAATTTCAATAATGGATAGCTTTACTTCTTCGATGTGTTCTGTATAATACACAAGTGGCGTTCGAACAGTGTTGTCAGTTTAAAATATGGTCTAACGTCATAGTATACTAAAAAGTTGATACTAAGAGAGATGTAGATGGCAAGAAAAGAATTTAATAAAGAAATTCAGAACAAAACATAGAAATCCTTGCAAATCAAGTAGTAAGGTGTATATGAGTACGAATCATCAAGGATCATAAGTACCAATGACCCTAACCAGCAGAGACATCAACCCCCCAAAGTTCTCCTATCCACAAACTCGAAGGGTTCCCCCTCCCCTCCAACTTTTTGACCCCCTCCCCCCATTTTTTTTTTTGGCAATTGACATTTTTTCTGATAACAAGTATCATTCATTACGATTGTAGCTTTCAAAAGTGAAACTTAAGTCCCTTTTTGGATCGAAAAATAAACTATTTCTGTAAAATCTGAGTTAATAAGAGTTTTTGACCGTAAAATCTAGTTTTTGTAAGAAAATTATGAAAAATACAATTCTCTGGTTCAAATGTGAAACTTAAGTCCATTTTTGGATCGAAAAATAAAACTATTTCCGTGCTCCTTATTTCTAGTTGAAAATGCTTATTTTTTAATTTAATTGGGATGAAAAGTCAAAGTCTAACATAAAGAGCAAGGTATTTTGGAGGGGGTAGCTCACTTCATATACGGGATAATTTCCATTCGTCTTAGTTTTTAACGATGCTCCTTATTTCTAGTTGAAAATGCTTATTTTTTTATTTAATTGGGATGAAAATTCAAGGTCTAACATAAAGAGCAAGGTATTTCGGAGGGGGCAGCACGCTTCATATACGGGATAATTTGCATTCGTCTTAGTTTTTAACGATGCTCCTTATTTCCAATTGAAAATGATTATTTTTTAATTTAATTGGGATTAAAAGTCAAAGTCTAGCATAAGGAGCGAGGCATTTTGGAGGGGGCATCTCGCTTCATATACTGGATAATTTCCAGTCGTCTTAGTTTTTAAAGATGCTCCTTATTATAGTTGAAAATGCTTATTTTTTAATTTAATTGGGATGAAAAGTCAAAGTCTAGCATAAAGAGCAAGGTATTTTGGTGGGGGTACCTCATTTCATATACGGGATAATTTCCATTCGTCTTAGTTTTTAACGATGCTCCTTATTTCTGGTTGAAAATTATCATTTTTTAATTTAATTGGGATGAAAAGTCAAAGTCCAGCATAAAGAGCAAGGTATTTCGGAGGGGTTAGCTCACTTCATATACGGGATAATTTCCATTCGTCTTAATTTTTAACAATGCTCCTTATTTCTAGTTGAAAATGCTTATTTTTTAATTTAATTGGGATGAAAAGTCAAAGTCTAACATAAAGAACAGGGTATTTCGAAGGGGGCCGCTCATGTTATATACGGGATAATTTCCATTAGTATTATATCATAAAAATTCTCCTTATTACTGTTTGAAAATGCTAAGTTTATAATCTAATTTGGATGAAAAGTCAAAGTGCAGCGTAAAGAGCAAGGTATTTCGGAGGGGGCAGCTCACTTCATATACGGGATAATTTCCATTCGTCTTATTTTTTAAAGATTCTCCTTATTTCTAGTTGAAAATGCTTATTTTTTTAATTTAATTGGGATGAAAAGTCAAAGTGTAGAATAAAAAGCAAGGTATTTCGGAGGGGGCAGCTCACTTCATATACGGGATAATTTACATTCGTCTTAGTTTTTAACGATGCTCCTTATTTCTAGTTGAAAATGCTTATTTTTTAATTTAATTGGGATGAAAAGTCAAAGTCTAGCATAAGGAGCAAGGTATTTCGGAGGGGGCTCGTTACTGATATTGATATTAGTGCGTAAACTACAAACTGACAAAAAATATCTAGAACTTTTTTTTTCTTATAGCCTTGACTTTGAAGACATTTCCTCATCTTAATTGGCTTTAGAAATATCATGCAAAATAAACTAGCCTAAGCGTCGTTGCTTTGTTGAATTTTGAGCAAACAAAAGGATTGTAACACCTGATTGGCACGTTTGCATGCAATTTCAAGCCAGTGAAAAGAACGAAACGTCTTTGAATCACATTTTTTTTAAAATAAAGTCGTTGTTTCTCTATGATTCAATCCCAGCGCCCACCCCCCTGCTCTGAGTGTTGAAAATGATTTCACGACATTATTTTAGGTTTTTTTCTTCTTGTCCCAAACTATTTTTTTTTATCATGAGCTGTTTAGAGACCAATTTAATCAACTTGGAGAAAGTTCAAATTGAATGGTTACTGATATCGATATTAGTGCGTAAACTACAAACTGACAAAATATCCACAACTTTTTTTTTCTTATAGCCTTGACTTTGAAGACATTTCTTCATCTTAATTGACTTTAGAAATAACAAGCAAAATTCAGTGGCCTAACAATTGTTGCTTTGTCGTAGTTTGAGCAAACAAAAGGACTGTAATATCTGATTTGCTAGTTTTTATGCAATTTAACGCCAGTGAAAAGAACGAAACGTCTTTGAGTCACATTTTTTTTACAAGTAAATTCGTTGTTTCTCTATTATTCAATCCCAGCGCCCCCCCTGCTCCGAATGTTGAAAATGATTTCACAACATTATCTTAGGTTGTTTTTTTTTCTTGTCCCAAACTATGTTTTTTATCATGAACCGTTTAGAGACAAATTTGATCAACTTGGAGAAATTTCAAATAGAATCGTTACTGATATCGATATTAGTGCGTAAACTGCAAACTAACAAAAATATCCAGAACTTTTTTTTCTTATAGCCTTGACTTTGAAGACATTTCTTCATCTTAATTGGCCTTAGAAATATCATGCAAAATAAACTAGCCTAACCGTCGTTGCTTTGTCGAATTTTGAGCAAAAAAAAGGATTTTAACACCTGATTGGCTTGTTTGTGTGCAATTTCAAGCCAGTGAAAAGAACGAAACGTCTTTGAGTCAAATTTGTTTTTACAAGTAAATTCGTTGTTTCTCTATGATTCAATCCCAGCGCCCCCCCTGCTCTGAGTGTTGAAAATGATTTCACGACATTATTTTAGGTTTTTTTTTATTGTCCCAAACTATTTTTTATCATGAACCGTTTAGAGACCAATTTGATCAACTTCGAGAAAGTTCAAATAGAATCGTTACTGATATTAAAGTTTTAGTTTGGTTAGGTTTTAGTTAAGAGTTTCGAGTTTTAGCTTAGAGTCTTAGCTTAGAGTTTTTGTTAGAGTTCTAGTTTAGTTTAGTTTTAGTTAAGAGTTTAGAGTTTTACCTTAGAGTCTTAGCTTATAGTTTTTGTTAGAGTTATAGTTTGTCTTAGTTTTATTTAATATTTTTATTTTTTAACTTTTTTTTTAATTTATATTTATATTTTATTTTAGTTTTAGTTAAGAGTTTAGTGTTTTACCTTAGAGTCTTAGCTTAGAGTTTTTGTTAGAGTTCTAGTTTAGTTTAGTTTTATTTAAAAGTTTAGAGTTTTAGCATAGAATCTTAACTTTGAGTTTTTGTTAGAGTTCTAGTTTATTTTAGTTTTAGTTAAGAGTTTAGAATTTTATATTAGAGTCTTAGCTTAGAGTTTTTGTTGAAGTTCTAGTTTAGTTTTGCTTTAGTTAAGAGATTAAATTTTTAGATTAGAGTCTTAGCTTAGAGTTTTTGTTAAAGTTGTAGTTTAGTTTAGTAATAGTTAAGAGTATAGAGTTTTAGCTTAGAGTCTTAGCTTAGAGTTTTTGTTAGAGTTTTAGTTTAGTTTAGTTTTAGTTAAGAGTTTGGAGTTTTTACCTTAGAGACTTAGCTTAGAGTTTTAGTTTAATTTAGTTTTAGTTAAGATTTTAGAGTTTTTTTAGCTTAGACTCTTAGCTTAGAGTTTTTGTTACAGTTCTAGTTTAGTTTATTTTTCATTAAGAGTTTAGAGTTTTTAGCTTAGAATCTTATCTTAGAGTTTTTGTAAGAGTTCAAGTTTATTTTAGTTTTAGTCAAGAGTTTAGAGTTTTACCATAGAGTCTTAGCTTAGATTTTTAGTTACAGTTGAAGTTTAGTTTAGTTAAAGTTAAGAATTTAGAGTCTTAGCTTATAGTCATAGCTTAGAGTTTTACTTAAAGTTGTGGTTTGGTTAAGTTTTAGTTAAGAGTTTCGAGTTTTAGCTTAGAGTCTTAGCTTAGAGTTTTTGTTATAGTTCTAGTTTAGTTTAGTTTTAGTTAAGAGTTTAGAGTTTTATCTTAGAGTATTAGCTTAGAGTTTTAGTTAGAGTTCTAGTTTATTTTAGTTATAGTTAAGAATTTAGAGTTTTAGCTTAGAGTCATAGCTTAGTGTTTTAGTTAAAGTTATAGTTTAGTTAAGTTATAGTTAGGAGTTTAGAGTTTTAGCTTAGAGTCATAGCTTAGAGTTTTTTTTAGAGTTTTATTTTAGTTTAGTTTTAGTTAAGAGTTTGATGTTTTACCTTTGAGTTTCAGTTAGAGTTCGAGTTTAGTTTAGTTTTAGTTAATAGTTTAGAGTTTTACCTTAGAGTCTTAGCTTAGAGTTTTTGTTAAATTTGAAGTTTAGTTTATTAATAGTTAAGAATTTAGAGTTTTAGCTTAGAGTCATAGTTTAGAGTTTTACTTAAAGTTATATTTTGGTTAATTTTTATTTAATACTTTAGACTTTTAGCTTAGAGTCTTACATTAGATTTTTTGTTAGAATTCTAGTTTAGTTTAGTTTTAGTTAAGAGTTTTAGCTTATAGTCATAGCTTAGAGTTTTATTTGGAGTTCTAGTCTAGTTTAGTTTTAGTTAAAAGTTTAGAGTTTTAGATTATAGTCATAGCTAAGAGTTTTTGTTAGAGTTCTAGTTTAGTTTAGTTTTAGTTAAGAGTTTGGTGTTTTACCTTTGAGTTTCAGTTAGAGTTCTAGTTTAGTTTAGTTTTAGTTAAGAGTTTGTTGTTTTACCTTAGAGTTTTAGTTAGAGTTATAGTTTAGTTTACTTTTATTTAAGATTTTAGAGTTTTAGATTATAGTCTTATCTTATAGTTTTTGTTAGAGTTCTAGTTTAGTTTAGTTTTAGTTAAGAGTTTAGATTTTTTAGGCTAGAGTCTTAGCTTAGAGTTTTGTTTGAAGTTATAGTTTAGTTTAGTTTTAGTTAAGAGCTTATATTTTTAGCTTAGAGTCTTAGCTTAGAGTTTAATTTCGAGTATAAGTTTAGTCTAGTAATATTTAAGAGTTTATAGTTTTAGATTAGAGTATTATCTTAGAGTTTTGTTATAATTGTAGTTTTGTTTAACTTTATTTAATAGTTTATAGTTTTAGCTTAGAGTCTTAGTTTATAGTTTTTGTTATAGTTCTAGTTTAGTTTAGTTTTAGTTAAGAGTTTAGAGTTTTTAGCTTAGAGTCTTAGCTTAGAGTTTTTGTTGAAGCTCTAGATTAGTTTAGTTTTAGTTAAGATCTTAGAGTTTTACCCTAGAGTCATAGCTTAGATTTTTTGTTAGAGTTGTGGTTTCGTTTAGTAATAGTTAAGATTTTAGAGTTTGAGCTTAGAGTCTTAGTTTAGAGTTTTAGTTAGAGTCGAAGTTTAGTTTAGTAATAGTTAAGAGTTTAAAGTTTTAAGCTTAGAGTCTTAGATTAGATTTTTAGTTTGATTTATAGTTTAGTTTTAGTTAAGAGTTTAGAGTTTTAGATTAGAGTCTTAGCTTAGAGTTTTAGTTAGAGTTGTAGTGTATTTTAGTTATGTTTAATATTTTGGAGTTTTAGCTTAGAGTCTTAGCTTAGAGTTTTTGTTAGAGTTCTAGTTTAGTTTTAGTTAAGAGTCTAGATTTTTACCATAAAGTCTTAGCTTAGAGTTATAGTTAGAGTTGAAATTTAGTTTAGTTCAGAATTTAGAGTATAAGCACACAAAACAGAAATTTAATTCAGGAAATTATGAAAAAAAAAATTTAGACAGGGTTACGGGCGCGCCCGTAACCCCGTCAAAATTTTTTTTTCATAATTTATTGAATTAAATTTATGTATTGTGTGCTAAAACTCTAAATTCTTAACTATAACTAAACTAAACTTCAACTCTAACTATAACTCTAAGCTAAAACTTTATGGTAGAACTCTAAACTCTTAACTAAAACTAAACTAAACTAGAACTCTAACAAAAACTCTAAGCTAAGACTCTAAGCTAAAAATCTAAACTCTTAACTATTACTAAACTAAACTTCAACTCTAACTAAAACTCTAAGCTAAGACTCTAAGCTAAAACACTAAACTCTTAACTAAACTAAACTAGAACTTCAACAAAATCTCTAAGCTATGACTATAAGCTTAAAACTTTAAACTCTTAACTATTACTAGACTAAACTTGAACTCTAACTAAAACTCTAAGCTAAGACTCTAGGCTAAAAATCTAATCTCTTAACTAAAACCAAACTAAACTAGAACTTAAACAAAAACTCTAAGCTAATACTCTAAGCTAAAAACTCTAAACTCTTAACTAAAACTAAACTAAGCTAGAGCTCTAACAAAAACTCTAAGCTAAGACTCTAAGCTAAAACTCTAAACTCTTAACTAAAACTAAACTAAACTAAAACTCTAAGCTAAGTCTCTAAGGTAAAACTCCAAACTCTTAACTAATACTAAACTAAACTAGAACTCTAACAAAAACTCTAAGCTAAGACTCTAAGCTAAAACTCTAAACTCTTAACTATTACTAAACTAAAATACAACTATAAAAAAAACTCTAAGCTAAGACTCTAAGCTAAAACTCTAAACTTTTAACTAAAACTAAACTAAACTAGAACTTCAACAAAAACTCTAATCTAAGAATCAAGGGTAAAAACTCTTAAATCTTAAATAAAACTAAACTAAACTAGAATTACAACTAAAACTCTAAGTTAAAAATCTAAGGTAAAACTCTAAACTCTTAATTAAAACTAAAGTAAGCTAGATCTCTAACTGAAACTCAAAGGTAAAACATCAAACTCTTAACTAAAACTAAACTAAACTAGAACTCTAACAAAAACTCTAAGCTAAGACTCAAAGCTAAAACTCGAAACTCTTAACTAAAACCTAACCAAACTACAACTTTAATTAAAACTCTAAGCTATGACTCTAAGCTAAAAGTCTAAATTCTTAACTGTAACTAAACTAAAATTCAACTCTAAATAGAAATATCATCTAAAACTATAATGTAAAACTCTAAACTCTTAAATGTATATTAACTAAACTAAAACTCTAAAACTTTAAGCTAAGACTCTAAGCTAAAAACTCCAAACTATTAACTAAAACTATAATAAACTAGAACTCTAACAGAAGCTCTAAGCTAATAGTCTAAGCTAAAAAAAACTCTAAACTCTTAACTAAAATTAAACTAAACTAAAACTCTAAGCTAAGTCTCTAAGGTAAAAACTCCAAACTCTTTACTATAACTAAACTATAACTCTAACAAAAACTCTAAGCTAAGACTCTAAGATAAAACTCTAAACTCTTAACTATTACTGAACTAAACTTCAACTCTAACTAAAACTCTAAGATAAGACTCTAAGCTAAAACTCTAAATTCTTAACTAAAACTAAACTAAACTAGACCTCCAACAAAAACTCTAAGCTAAGTCTCTAAGCTAAAATTCTAAACTCTTAACTAAAACTAAACTAAACTAGAAGTCTAACAAAAACTCTAAGCTAAGACTCTAAGCTAAAACTCTAAACTCTTAACTAAAAGTAAACTAAACTAAAACTCTAACTAAAACTCTAAGCTAAGGCTCTAAGGTAAAACATTAAACTCTTAACTAAAACTAAGCAAAACTATAACTCTAATTGAAACTCAAAGGTAAAACATCAAACTCTTAAGTATAATTAAACCAGACTAGATATACAACTAAAAATTTAAGCTATAACTATGTGCTGAGAAACTGAACTCTGAACTAAAACTAAACTAAAATAGAACTCTATAGAAAATTCAGGGCTAAGAATCTAAGCTAAAACTTGAAAATATTAGTTATAAGCAAACCGAACTACAACTTTAATATCAGTATCCATTCTATTTGAACTTTCTCCAAGTTGATCAAAATTGGTCTCTAAACGGTTTATGATAAAAGATAGTTTGGGACAAGAAAAAAACCTAAAATAATGTCGTGAAATCATTTTCAGCAATAAGAGCAGGGGGGCGCTGGAATTGAATCACAGAGAAACAACGAATTTACTTGTACAAAAAATGTGACTCAAAGACGTTTCGTTCTTTTCACTGGCTTGAAATTGCATACAAACGGGCCAATCAGGTGTTGCAATCCTTTTGTTTGCTCAAATTTCGACAAAGCAACGATGGTTGGGCTAGTTTATTTTGCATGATATTTCTAAAGCCAATTAAGATGAAGAAATGTCTTGAAAGTCAAGGCTATAAGAAAAAAAAGTTCTGGATATTTTTGTCAGTTTGTTGTTTACGCACTAATATAAATTTAATTAACGATTTTATTTGTACTTTCTCCAAGTTGATCAAATTGGTCTTTAAACGGTTCATTATAAAAAAAATAGTTTTGGACAAGAAAAAAAAAACCTAAAATAATGTCGTGAAATCATTTTCAAAACTCAGAGCAGGGGGGGGGGGGCGCGGGGATTGAATCATAGAGAAACAACGAACTTGCTTGTAAGAAAAATATGACTCAAAGACGTTTCGTTCTTGTCACTGGCTTGAAATTCCATACAAACGAGCCAATCAGGTGTTACAATCCTTTTGTTTGCTCAAAATTCGACAAAGTAACGAAGGTTAAGCTAGTTTATTTTGCATGATATTTCTAAAGCCAATTAAGATGAAGAAATGTCTTCAACGTCAAGGCTATAAGAAAAAAAAAGTTCTGGATATTTTGTCAATTTGTAGTTTACGCACTAATATCGATATCAGTAACGATTCTATTTGAACTTTCGCCAAGTTGATCAAATTGGTCTCTAAACAGTTCATGATAAAAAAATAGTTTGGGACAAGAAAAAAAAACCCTAAAATAATGTCGTGAAATCATTTTCAACATTCGAAGCAGGGGGGGGCGCTGGGATTGAATCATAGAGAAACAACGAATTTACTTTTTTTTTAAATGTGATTCAAAGACGTTTCGTTCATTTCACTGGCTTGAAATTGCATACAAACGAGCCAATCAGGTGTTACAATCCTTTTTTTTGCTCAAAATTTGAAAAAACAACGATTTTTAGGCTACTTTATTTTGCATAATATTTATAAAGTCAATTACGATGAAGAAATGTCTTCAAAGTCAAGGCTCTAAAAAAAAAAGTTCTGGATATTTTTGTTAGATGGTAGTTTTCGCACTAATTTCAATATCTGTAACGAGCCCCCTCCGAAATACCTTGCTCCTTATGCTAGACTTTGACTTTTCATCCCAATTAAATTAAAAAATAAGCATTTTCAACTAGAAATAAGGAGCATCGTTAAAAACTAAGATGAATGCAAATTATCCCGTAAGTGAAGCGAGCTACCTTCTCCGAAATACCTTGCTCTTTATGCTAGACTTTGACTTTTCATCCCAATTAAATTAAAAAATAAGCCTTTTCAACTAGAAATAAGGAGCACGGAAAAAGTTTTATTTTTCGATCCAAAAACAGACTTAAGTTTCACATTAGAACCAGAGAATTGTATTTTCCATAATTTTCTCACAAAAAACTAGAGTTTACGGTCAAAAGCTCTTATTAACTCAGATTTTACAGAAATAGTTTATTTTTTGATCCAAAAATGGACTTAAGTTTCACATTTGAAAGCTACGATCGTAATGAATGATACTTGTTATCATAAAAAATGTAAATTGCCAAAAAAAAAATAATAATAAAAAAATGGGGGGAGGGGGTCAACAAGTTGGAGGGGAGGGGGCACCCTTCGAGTTTGGGGATTGGGGAACTTTGGGGGGTTGATGTCTCTACTGGTTAGGGTCATTGGTGCTTATAATCCTTGATGGTTCGTACTCACATACACCTTACTACTTGACTTGCAAGGATTTCTATGGTTTGTTCTGAATTTCTTTATTAAAATTCTTTTCTTGCCATCTCCATCTCTCTTAGTATCAACTTTTTAGTATACTATAACGTTAGACCATATTTTAAACTGACAACACTGTTCAAACGCCACTTGTGTATTATACAGAACAAATCGAAGAAGTAAAGCTATCCATTATTAAAATTCCTTTCTTGCCATCTACATCTCTCTTAGTATCAAGCTTTTAGTATACTATAATGTTAAACTCTATTTTAAATTGACAACACTGTTCAAACGCCATTATGGCTACCTTAGCTGCTAATCACTTTAACCCTTTTTCTTCATCGTCAAGTACTTGCCCTGGAAAGGTACCTAGTAACCAAAGGCAATTCAGGAGCCATTGAGGAAACACCGCTCATAATTGCTAATGACTTCAAACCTTTTTCTCCATCGTCAAGTACATGCTCTGGAAAGGTGTCAAGGAACGTAAGGCAAGCAAATAACATGGTAATTCCTATACAGGCAAGCAAATCCAGACGAGGCATACTACTTATATTGCAGTTAGACCCTTATGTCAACCTGGATGCATATATTGTCATTTGATTTCGTTCCTATATATTCCAAACAAGCCCTACCCGGAAATATTTATTTATTTATAACCCGTCATACAATACAAAAGTACACACAGGCGGATTATATAGATAAAACGACAAAAAAGGAATAAGAGACAAAATAAGAGACTTGACAACTATCAGAATAATTTAGGCAGATCATTTATAAAGCACTGAACAACTTTTAAACATATACAATTTTAAGTACCACAGTATAAGGAGGGGATACCATGGATGAAAAAAATGTTACGATTGTGTTTCGAACTGCATTTTGATAGAGCTATTGCTGGATCGTTTTTTTTATATTTACCGTTTAAGGCAGAATTTTGGGTCCACGGGGGTAAATGAAGTAAATATTTTGCAAATTTGAAATATACAGAACGGAGCTTACGTTTATCTGTTTGTGAGAAAATCGTCCAAAATGGTTCTGTGTGGAGAAAATGTGGTGTTGCTGCTGAATTTCATTTTTATTTCGGAAAACTAATGCATAAGACGCACTTCCTTTTTTTCAAAGTAGGAAATCAGCATCAAACGGGTTTGCTGTAGGGATGGACCAACTGGTAGACCAAGGCAAACAAGTTGTTTAACTGGCTTTCCTAAAGAGCGTTCCAGTTGGACTGACGGTGTGGGGCCATAATTACCCCAATAGAAGAGGGTCAGATTTCTCAGAGTTAAATGTCAGCCCCAATTTAGAATATTCCCTCTCAAGTATGCTGAAGTTTTATTCAATACGCTGTAATAGCCTGCTAAAATTAAGGACATCATCCGCAAAACAGAAAAGTGTAATGTTAGTTCTGCGTCGATGCATGAGAATATGCATTTTGATTGAGTATCTAGGACACCGTTGATAAAAAGAGTGGGCGAAGTAACAGCACCTTGACGCGTACCTTTATAAACAGAAAAAAAAACCATTCAGATTCGGTAGGTTACTGGGACGAGAAAGTCTATTTCGTGGAGCACATGAAAGATTAGATGAATCGGAAACCGGCAAGTTAAATGGATTTGTAATTTCGATGCGTACTTTAAGCCGCGAATATAAATTTCTCAAGGCACGAATAATAGAGGGGTGAACACCTCTTCTTGCCACAAGAAAGAGCATGGGTCGATGTACCAATGAGTCAAATGTATGCTTAACATCGTGTGCTGCTAGAACGAGACCCTCTTGGGTCAGTTCAGCCTCTATTAGACACTAGCTACAGCACTAAGGGCATCAACGCACCCTATTTTATTCTGAAACCCAAACTGGTATGGCGGAACACTACATTTCTCCTTTAACTCATCTACAAAAAGCTGCTCAAATAGTTTACGGAAAGTAGTAGAGATTGTTATAGGCCCAAAGGTCAAGCACTGAATTTTAGATTGGCCTTTCTTGGGGATAGGAGTGAGATCACCAATGCAAAAGGCGAAGGTAATGTAAAAGCGTCTGAAATCATCTGCATAAGCAATCCTAGATGTGACATGAGCAAAGTGTTTCCATGGATAACCTGATATGCGCTAATATTATCTATACCAGACGAAGCTTTCCGTTTGATCTTGGAGCTTTCCGTTTGATCTATGGCTTGTATTGTAACAACATAGTGAGACTCCGGGTAAACAGATAGAAATTCTTCAAGTTCAGATTCATATTTAGACTCTAAAGTTGATCTGGTGCGGCACATTTATTCAAAACACGTGTTTTCCACTCGGATAGGGAGATATCAGAAGCTTTAAGAGTATTCGAGGATGTGGTGTTAGGGGGAGCAAAGTACTTCCAAATGGAATTGGGCGAAGCAGAAACTCTAAGCAAATATGAATCAACAATGCCTACACGGTGACGAGCTAGCTCACTTTCGAAAACCCTTTTTATATAGAGCCGAATATCATTTCAAACACCCAACCTAGGACAACCATTATCTTTCCAAATAGAAAACTAAAGCTTCGCACGGGAACATTCTTCAGAGAGTTTTGTATTTTTTGACCCATCGGAAACTTGAGTGCCGGTGCGTATCTTTCGAGTTGGAACCGCTGCATTTTTGGCAAATCTTAGAGCGTGGCAAATCTCAGAATAACAAAAATCAAGAGCAGTCTGTATCTCAGTTTCTTCAATAGGGTAAGATGTTTGAAGAAGCTGGAAAGGGATGTGAATATTTTGTAAAATAAAACCAAGAGCTTCTTGATTTAGGAGCAAATGAATCATATTCCAGCCTATCTTTGAAAACCACTTAGGCTTGGGTGTATCTTGGTTCATTGGTCTATATATTAAATCTAGTTTAAAACACGCTGCTATGGGAAAGTGGTCATATAATAAGGTAATTAGATATTACGGTAACCGTAGAAATTGGGAAATCAATCGAAGTAACCACATGGTCTAGATTTGATGTATGAGATGAAGTGCGAACATATGTGAAATTTTCAGTTTTTGGCTGCACAATCAGCTCATCAGAAAAAATAATACGGAGAATAGAAGCACGAAGTGATACTGCGGATTCAGAAAAATTAATATCACAATTAAAGTCTCCTACAGCAACACAATAAATATTAAGTTTTTGAACTTGTCTAATACATGCATGCAAGCTCTCAAAGGCTTGCGCAAATAATCACTTCGATTCATTATTTTTGTAATTACTGGGCAAATACACATTTATTAGGCTACTACGCAAGACCTCACTGCCAGAAAAGTATCACTAGAACTAATCAAACTTGATTGAATACTCACTGAGACTAAAGTTGCCAGGCCTCCAGACGGACGACCTCGGAAATGAACACGCTTTGCGGGAACGGAAAAAGTACGAAAGTCTCTACTCATATCCAATAAACTAAGACTACGACTTACTAAGAAAATGTTCGCAGATACACCCTTTTAACAGCCTGGATTCAAACGGTGTCTAATTTAGTTAGCCCAGGAAAGGCAATTAGAAAGTAAAGCCTCCCTGTACTTAAATTATGCTAGTGACTTAAGCATCCTAGATGAAAGTCTGAGCAAAATGAATGAACTCTTATAGGTTTTGCGAGTTCAGGGTGCTAGAATAGGTTTGAAAATTAATGTTAAGATTATTCAGTCACTAAGGCTAGGAATAAATGAAGATGAAAAGGTGACGCTGCGTAACGAAAAGATCGATCGAGTAAACAGCTTCACTTACCTTGGTAGTATTATTAGCAAAGACGGCGGAGACGTTAAAAGTAGATTAGCCAAGGCCCAAGGTGTTTTTCTTACTGTTGACAAAAGTTTGGAAAATAGGAAGATAAGTCTGCGAATCAAGATTTGAATATTTGAAGCTGCAGTGATGACAGTGGTCAAATACGGCTGTAAAGCATGGGTGCTCCGTAAAACGGAGGAAAATTTGCTAGATGTTTTCCAGGAAAAATGCCTACAGATTGTTTTGTCCAGACGACTGACTGATCGTATTTCAAACATTCGGCTCTATGAAAGATGTGGTTCAATCCCGTTTTCTAGTGCTATAGTGAAACAAAAGTTGAGATGGCTAGGGCATGTTCTGCGGATGAAGGATGACAGTCCTTAATCTGTCCTTAATCTTAGTTCTTAACTTCCAAAGTTTATGCAACCAACCCTTCCATATGAACCTTATATTCCCCGGAGCATAACTTACAACACTTGCTTTAGGGCCCTGGGGGGTTGTGTTGACCCCATAATTTTTGTTAACTTATCTTAGGACTATTTCGAACAAAATGAACAAAATGGATTGGATGCATTTGGGGAATATACGACGTTGGGGGGGGGGGCTAGTTTCCCTCCGATAATTTTTTATTATTAAAAATGAAACTAGATCTTCCGATTTCCCATCGAATGAGCCCCTCTAAAGTTTCTACGACCACCCCTCCATATGAAGTGCCTCTGGGGAAAAAAAATCATAAAACATTGAAGCCTTATGGCCCTTACTATAGGCAACAATATAGCGTAGCTTCTGTTAAAAACATATTATGTGAATGCAGGTGTATCAGTAATAACTCAGGATTGCTTGGGGAATTAAGCTGAACATCTGAGGGGACGTCAAACTACAAAAAAAATACTATGTGCACACTGTTACTGCTACTCCCTCATCTACCACTTGTACTACACAAACTACTGCAGCTACTACTGCTACTGAGGCTAAGAGGGTTAAGGTGAAACTTTCAGAAAACGTCGATGAGGATGTAGAACTAAATCAAAACACACTATGTAAACAGAGGTTGCCAAAATGGCATATTAGCAATATCCTAGGAATACTTAGGGTATTAAGTTGAAATGTTCAGAGAATGTTGAACTATATGAAAAGTAGAGTGCTAACTTATACTTCCAGGAGCTTATGATCCTTCCTATGCTATTCCAGGAGCATATGGTCCTTCCTATGCTATTCCAGGAATTTATGTTCCTTCCAATGCTATTCTAGGAGCTTATGTTCCTTCCTATGCTATTCTAAGGGCTTATGTTCCTTCCTATGCTATTCCAGGAGATTATGTTCCTTCCTATGATATTCTATAGGACTACGTTCCTTCCCGTGCTATTCCAGGAGTTTTTGTTCCTTCCTATGTTATTCCAGGAGTTGATGTTCCTTCCTATGCTATTCTAGGAGTTTATGTTCCCTCCCATGCTATTCCAGGAGTTTATGTTCCTTCCTATGCCATTCTAGGAGTTTATGTTCCTTCCTATGCTATTCTAGGAGTTTACGTTCCCTCCCATGCTATTCCAGGAGTTTATGTTCCTTCCTATGTTATTCTATGGGACCTCTACACGTGATCAAACACGTTTTGAAACTACATGCTATTTGCTTGCCTTATGTTCCCTTAAAGGTTTGACGACTACATTCACGAATACATTCACGCCTACAAGAATATGCAGTTTCACGTGCACATTGCAAAAAAGCGAGCAGTACGAGCGGGGATTCCCCACACAAGTTCACTTAAACTCCAAGTTTTTCAACCAGACTGGTTTTTGAGACAACACCCATAAAGCGAGCAGTACGAGCGGGGATTCCCCACTGGTTCCTGCACATTACAAAAAGCGAGATATTTATTATAAATTTGGAACAATATCAATCTATTGAAATGGTTAACGATAACAAATATGTTTTCAACCAGATGGTTTTTTTTTAGAAAACACCCATTTCTTAGGACCAATCAGAGACAGTGGAGGTTACTCCATATACGATAACTCGACTGGTGACTGGGGTTCAAATAAAAAGGAGTGATTTACATTCGTCCTTGAGATTTTGTATAAAATGCTCATGCCTTACGATTAAATTTTCATAATCTTTTAACGTACAATGGATAATACATTAACTATTATTGACATTGAAGCTATGGATACATCGATTTACAATGTAAGTTCAGTTTACTAAGTTGTCTTAATTTATTTCCAAATAAAATCATTTTACCACCCCACTAGTAAATTCAAATTCAGGGGAATAGGCCCCCTCCCCCCCCAACAATACAAACTCTAAAATATGATGATTATAGTCGATAAAAAACGTGAAATACGCTCTTTTTTCTATTATGTAAACCTCATCTTCCCTCCCCTCTGTTTACAAGTTTAATTCATTACGAATAGATCTTTTTGTTCAAAATGTCCTTTTATTGTTCATGTTTTAAAAATGTGCTTTGCTTTCCAGTCTAAATAAAACCACCTGTATTTATAATTACAAGAGGGGGGATTTCAAAACAACATTAGGCATGCGCATTATCTGAATTAAGAAAACAAAGGAATGGAAAACGTGTAATTCTAAACGCTTTGAAGAAAGAGAGATTGTATTTTGGCCAAATTAGACGAGATAATCTATTTTCAACTGTATTTGAGGATTAAGAGGCTTTTATAAAAATATAAGGCGGGGGAGGGGAGCAATGTATCAATTATTAACCCATTCGTTGTAAGGTGAAAAAAAACTATTTCGTCGCATGAAAAGTAAGGGGGGAGCTGGGGATTCTTTGTGCAGACACGTATACCCTTTGACAAGAAAACTAATGTGGTCATTCTGATACGCAACACTGAAGTTTAGTGTTTGGTTAGCTTTTAATTATATCATATTTATGACTGACTATTTTTTTAGATCTATATTTTAAATCATTGTATTGGATTTGATGCAGCGGGGGGGGGGGTACTAATTTTTTTCTTCTGTAAAAAGGGGAATTGTTTTTCCATACGTTCTTGGGGAGATGGGTTGATGGCAGAAGGATGTCTTAGCGTAGTTATAGTGTGATAGTGGGGGGCGAATTGCTAGCGAAAAACCCGAATGAATGACTTGAAAATAAAATTTTTAGCTAGAAATGGCTGAAAAGTGTTCAGGGCTGATTTAATTAGGTGCAGGGCCTGATTGTCGATTTTTTTTTGTTCTGCCTATATATTAATTTTTAAGTCAAAATTGTAAAAATTCATATATATATATATACACACACACACACACACACACACACACACACACACACACACACACACACACACACACACACACACACACACACACACACACACACACACACACACACACACACACACACACACACACACACACACACACACACACACACACACACACACACACACACACACACACACACACACACACACACACACACACACACACACACACACTATATATATATATATATATATATGTATATATATATATATATATATATATATATATATATATATATATATATATATATATATATATATATATATATATATGTATATATATATATATATATATATATATATATATATATATATATATATATATATATA
>NC_142814.1:6391205-6407213 GCF_049724085.1 Artemia sp. Qi Xiang Cuo
ATCTACAATGGGAAAATTGGACCCTTCCTTCCCATGTACAGCCCAATCGTCTAAATTCGTCTTGGTAGCGTCACGTGCTAGAGGCTCGAATGCTGATATGAGGAAAGCATACTTGAAACATTTTTGACCTGTTTCAAAACAGATTCGCTGGACACCTTGACAACCTACCAATTCTGGATTATATTTTAAAACTGTACCCTCATCCCTATGCCCCCCTCTTAAAATAAAATCTTTCTTAAATTTACAGATATTAACGCTTAAATTTTCAATAAATAAAACTATAGAGCCGCTTCCATTTTAGTTAAATTTATCAAGATTCGCCCAAAAATGTCCAACACACAACGAACAAAAACACACAAAAATTTCAAAATTTGGGTAAATGATACGCAACTTGGAATGTACATAGTGGTGGTAAATTTCACTTATACCCTTATTTAAATAGAACACCTTAAAATAATAAAAACCGTGATTGAATCCCTTCCCCATAATTGAATTTGGTTCTCCAGCAGTGCACTAATTTTATCTACATAGTCATGCACAATTTCTATGGGGTCAAACATAAATGTTCCCCACATAAGTGAATTAAATGGATCGCCAAAGGTTGCACTATAGAAAACTATTGCATTTAATATTGTGTTGGACAGCTGAAAGTCTGGAAATGTTGTCAATTGGTCTATACCCCCTCCCCCTCTTGTATATTATCGGCACTCCCTCTCCCACAGTGTTCAAAAATATTTGGGGTATGCAAATGCCCCACTTCTGTTGTTTGAAGTGGAAGTAGGGTATCGGATGCTAGATGAGGGTTCCAAGTTAATTTATTTTTAAAATCATTTAAAAGCTTTAGTGTGTTTGGACTTGGCAAAGGTAAGTCCCCTGCCCAACTGCGATACAATCAAGAATTATAAAAGCATGTATAATCTCATCAATATTAAACGGTATTCGACATTCAAGTATAATGTTATCTTCCCATGTTGAATTGTTAGAGTACTCATCTCCTTTTCCAGCCGATGGGGATGATGATGATGATGATGATGACGAGGAGAATGGGACCAATGCATCCCACAAATGAAAAAAATAGCTTATTTTTAAAGTGTTCAAATCATCCCTATTGTTAAAATTTGGATTATTATTTACATATTATTTAGAACACGTTTGGTAGTAGTAGCTGTTGCACATAGTAGCATTTGGTTAATTCAAATGAAAGAAAATTCAACTTAACGAAAATCTAAAACCCCGCTTTACATAGAGGAACAAAATTTGATTTTGTTCAAACAACTCCACCCCCTCCCAATTTCCACTATTTAATGCTCCCCTCCGAGCCGGCACAGTGGGCAATCGCGGCGCTTCTCGCAGCGCATCCACGGTCCACGGCACTTCCCGCAGCACTTCCCGTGGCGCTTCCCGTGGCGCTTCCCCCGGTGCTTCCCCCAGCGCTTCTTGGGCGCCATAGTGCTTCCCGGCCGCCACGGCTCCCAGCCGTTTACATAATGTCCTAAAAAAAAATTGTTAGACCATAAGTCGTTTCTCTCTCTCTAATTCCTTACAGGTTGTCTAGGACTCATTAGCTTAATTATTGTAAGCCGCGTCTGTTCTGTTCCAAGACTGTTCAGCAGGAAAATAAAATTAAATGGGAAACCGTTAACTCATATTGTCAATGTTTCCCCCTAAAATCTTGGCTAGTTGTAAGATTGAAAGCTGTCAAAAATATTACACAAATTAGAATCCATATATGCAAAGAGATATATGTGATAATCTCTGTCCTTCTCTAAAAACTATAATATTCAATTATGGAAAATAGCATTTTGAGTTTCATAGTGGAGAGATAGCAGATAACTAGAAATTACCTAAAAATATTATTATGAGATATCGAAGAGATAGCAACAGTGGGGGAACAGAGAAAATAGCAAAGATTAGAAAAAAAGAGTGGTTTCTTTGACATGCAAAAAAATTACATTATATTTAGATATCTCTGAGGGAGGGGGAGCAGAGAAATTGAAAACCAGGGGTGGGGGCGAGGGGTTAATATTTTAATATCCCTGAGATACACTTTTACAATGTTGAAAAATAGTGAAAAGAAAAGACTAAAAAGACATTGGAAGAAATTGATATATATTTCTATAACTAGAGGTAAAAATGCTCACATTTGCAAATCCTGGCTGCACTTGGGTGCCAGATGGTCCGGGTAGTGCGTGTTGGAGGATGGACGGTACGATAACATCACGCTCTTGTGTAGACGGGGCAGGTATTAACGGTCCATGGAAAGCAGCCGCCCGCAGGCTTTTTAATTTTTTGCTTGTCTGCGTTGCAGAATACGTTGATAGGACTTTGACAGTCAAAAATTGTTTTGGGATCATGTAAGGGCCAGCATACTTAATAATGGATGGTCTCACGGAGGCTGCCTCTTCCTCTCTCGCTTTCTTAGATGGAGGAGGCAGACATTCTTCACAATTTGCCTTAAAGAAGAGAAAAAAGTTAGTATGGAAAATAATTTCCCCCTTTAAAAAAAAAGGAAAATTAGTATCCCCAACCCACACTAACCATAATTTTGTCTACCCCCCCCCCCCTAAATTTCGGAAAATTACGCCATCCGAGTTTTACAATTTCATTGAGTTAATATCATGATTTATTCAATCGCAAGGCAGATCAATAAAGAATATGTCTTACTGCATTTTATTCAAATGCTATAGTTAAAATCAATAAAATGTCGAAGAGAAATGGTTCTACACTGAAGTCGAAAACAATTATGGTAAAAACAATTATCTTTTCATTTCTATTTTGTCACTATTAAAAGTGCTAACCCCCTCCCCAACAAAAATCCTGGATACAAAATTGACCCCCTCCCCTAAATTTAGGAAAATTAAGCCACCCTAGGTTTACCCTCTTGTTGAGTTAATCTTGTGTTTTATGCAAGCGCAAGGTAGATCAATAAAGAATATGTCTTACTTCCTTTTGTTCAATTGCTATATTTAAAATCAATCACATGTCGAAGAGAAATGTTTAAACACTGAACCCCCCACCCAGGATCTCTTCATTTCTAGTTTGTCAATATTAAAGGCGCGCTGCCCCTCCCAAACAAAACTTCTGGATACAAAACTGAACCCCCCTTTAAATTTTGGAGAATTAAGCCACCCTAGGTTTACCTTCTCATTGAGTTAATCTTGCGATTTATTCACGCGCAAGACAGATCAACAAAGAATATATCATACTGCCTTTTATTCAAATGTTATAGTTAAAATCGCTAAAATGTCAAAGAGAAAAGGTTCGACATTGAAGTAGAAAACAATTATGGTAAAAACAATTATCTTTTCATTTCTATTTTGTCACCATTAAAAGCGTTAACCCTTTCCCCAACAAATATCCTCGATTCATAATTGACCCCCTCCCTCTCAATTTTGGAAAATTGAGCCACCCTAGGTTTACCCTCTCATTGAGTTAATCTTCCGATTTATTCAAGAGCAATGCAGATCAATAAAGAATATATCTTACTGACTTTTATTCAAATGCTATAGTTAAAATCGCTAAAATGTCAAAGAGAAATGGTTCGACATTGAAGTAGAAAACAATTATGGTAAAAACAATTATCTTTTCATTTCTATTTTGTCACCATTAACAGCGTTAACCCCTTCCCCAACACATAACCACGATACGTACTTGACCCCCTCACTCTAAATTTGGAGTATTGAGCCACACTAGGTTCACCATATAATTTAATTAATCTTGATAATTGTTCAATCACAAGGCAGACCAATACATAATCTAGCTTAATACCTATTTTTAAAATTTTCTATATGAAATCACTAAAATTTCAAAAAGAAATGGTTCGCACAACGAATCCCACGTACTTAAACGTTTTTACTACACAACTTGTGAAAAAAAATAATGAACAATCACTAGTCTATAGCCTTAGGATAGAAATCAATGTTTCTATTTTTACCATTTAGAAAAAAATTAAATGTTCCAGTCTATAGGCTTTAAATAAGATAAAAAGATTGTTAAAGTAAAAATTTCGCGAAATATACTAGGCATCCTTTTGAATCTGAGAAACCTTTGACTAAACTGCTAACGTAAACGAACAGGAAGTGCTTTAAAAAGGGTGAGAGCTAATTATAATCTCGCGCTGGAGAGCCTTATGTCAAACCAGAGTGGGTTAAAAACAACAGAGCGACGGATGTCTCAGTTAGAGAAAAGATTACAATACAGAAAAGCCAAAATTTATCGAAAAGAGAATTATTTCTATTGCGAGAATTATCGTTGTAAAACAATGGGGGGGGGGGGGGTTAGGTTTATGTGGTAAAAAAAACATATTTTATGTTTTCTATCGAGTATAAAGATAGCATGGTGGTGTTTTGTATTGTGGAGGAAAAGGAAAATAATTTTATTTTGAAAATAAAAAATTAAAAATGTACTCACATTGCTAATTGTGGCTGCCAAGGCTTCAAGCTCATCAATAATATTTAGTGTTATATCCATTGTGTCACAATACTTTCTGATAATTTAATCACAATGCATGCCCGTTATATACGAAATCTCAAGACTGAATTGTTATGTAACGGGGAAAACCATATGTAAGCAAGCTTCTGATTGACTGAGCAAGGAGATGTAACAAGCCCTGTGATTGGCTGAGAAGGAAACACATGATCTAACTGTTTCCTAATTCCTGGACACCTTGACATTCGCCTTGAGCTTGCACTTGGCTAAAACAACAACAACAACAACAAATAAATCGACCTGGGAAATTTAGGTCATTGACCCACTTTGATTAACCACGTGTTCTCCTTAGGGACTCTATGCCCATATATGGACTCCCGTCACGACTGGCACCCCCCTTTCTACTTAAAACGACAAAAAAGGAATAAGAGACAAAATAAGAGACTTGACAACTATCAGAATAATTTAGGAAGAACATTTATAAAGCACTGAACAACTTTTAAACGCATACAATTTTAAGTACCACAGAATAAGGAGGGGATGCCATGGATGAAAAATGATGTTACTATTGTGTTTCGAAATGCATTTTGATAGAGCTATTGCTGGGTCTTTTTTTTTATATTTACCGTTTAGTACTGAATTTTGGGTCCACGGGGGAGATGAAGTGAATATTTTGCAAATTTGAAATATACTGAACGGAGTTTACGTTTATCTGTTTGTGAGAAAATCTTCCAAAATGGTGCTGTGTGCAGAAAATGTGATGGTGCTGCCGAATTTTATCTTTATTTCGGAAAACTAAAGCATAAGACGCACTACATTTTTTTCAAAGTAGGAAATCAGCAGAAAACGGGTTTGCTTTAGGGATGGACCAACTGGTAGACCAACGCAAACAAGTTGTTTAACTGGCTTTTCTAAAGAGCGTTCCAGTTGGACTGACGGTGTGGGGTCATAATTACCCCAATAGAAGAATCTCAGATTTCTCAGAGTTAAATCTCAGCCCCAATTTAGAATATTCTCTCTCAAGTATGCTGAAGTTTTATTCAATACGCTGTAATAGCCAGCTAAAATTAAGGACATCATCCGCAAAACAGAAAAGTGTAATGTTTGTTGCTGCGTCGATGCATGAGAATATGCATTTTGATTGAGTATCTAGGACACCGTTGATAAAAAGAGTAGGCGAAGTAATAGCACCTTGACGCGTGCCTTTATAAACAGAAAAAAAAACATTCAGATTCGGTAGGTTACTGGGACGAGAAAGTCTATTTCGTGGAGCACATGAAAGATTAGATGAATCGGAAACCGGCAAGTTAAATGGATTTGTAATTTCGATGCGTACTTTAAGCCGCGAATATAAATTTCTCAAGGCACGAATAATAGAGGGGTGAACACCTCTTCTTGCCACAAGAAAGAGCATGGGTCGGTGTATCAATGAGTCAAATGCATGCTTCACATCGTTTGCTGCTAGAACGAGACCCTCTTGGGTCAGTTCAGCCTCTATTAGACAATAGCTACAGCACTAAGGGCATCAACGCACCCTATTTTATTCTGAAAACCAAACTGGTATGACGGAACACTACATTTCTCCTTTAACTCATCTACAAAAAGCTGCTTAAATAGTTTACAGAATGTAGTAGAGATTGTTATAAGCCTAAAGGTCAAGCACTGAATGTTAGATTGGCCTTTCTTGGGAATAGGAGTGAGATCACCAATGCAAAAAGGCGACGGTAATGTAAAAGCGTCTGAAATCATCTGCATGAGCAATCCTAGATGTGACATGAGCAAAGTGGTTCCATGGATAACCTGATATGCGCTAATATTATCTATACCAGACGAAGCTTTCCGTTTGATCTTGGAGCTTTCCGTTTGATCTATGGCTTGTATTGTAAAAACATAGTGAGACTCCGGGTAAACACATAGAAATTCTTCTAGTTCAGATTCATATTTAGACTCTAAAGTTGATCTGGTGCGGCACATTTATTCAAAACACGTATTTTCCACTCGGATAGGGAGATATCAGAAGCTTTAAGGGTATTTGAGGATGTGGTGTTTGGGGGAGCAAAGTACTTCCAAATGGAATTGGGCGAAGCAGAAACTCTAAGCAAACATGAATCAACAATGCCTACAAGGTGACGAGCTAGCTCACTTTCGAAAACCCTTTTTATATAGAGCCGAATATCATTCCAAACACCCAACCTAGGACAACCATTATCTTTCCCAATAGAAAACCAAAGCTTTGCACGGGAACATTCTTCAGAGAGTTTTGTATTTTTTTACCCATCGGAAACTTGAGTGCCGCTGCGTATCTTTCGAGTTGGAACCGCTGCATTTTTGGCAAATCTTAGAGCGTGGCAAATCTCAGCATAACATCTCAGTGGTCATATAATAGGTAATTACATATTACGGTAACCACAGAAATTGGGAAATCAATCGAAGTAACCACATGGTCTAGATTTGATGTATGAGACGAAGTGCGAATATATGTGAAATTTTCAGTTTTTGGCTGCACAATAAGCTCATCAGAAAAAATAATACGGAGAATAGAAGCACGAAGTGATACTGCGGATTCAGAAATATTAATATCACAATTAAAGTCTCCTACAGCAACACAATGAATATTAAGTTTTGAACTTGTCTAATACATGCGTGCAAGCTCTCAAAGGCTTGCGCAAATAATCAGTTCGATTCGTTATTTTTGTAATTACTGGGCAAATACACATTTATTGCTACGCAAGACCTCACTGCCAGAAAAGTATCACTAAAGCTAATCAAACTTGATTGAATACTCACTGAGACTAAAGTTGCCAGGCCTCCAGACGGACGACCTCGGAAATGAACACGCTTTGCGGGAACGGAAAAAGTACGAAAGTCTCTACTCGTATCCAATAAACTAAGACTACGACTTACTAAGGAAATGTTTGCAGATGCACCCTTTTAACAGCCTGGATTCGAACGGTGTCTAATTTAGTTAGCCCAAGAATGGCAATTAGAAAGTAAAGCCTTCCTGGACTTAAATTATGCTAGTGACTTAATCATCCTAGATGAAAGTCTGAGCAAAATGAATGAACTCTTATAGGTTTTGCGAGTTCAGGGTGCGAGAATAGGTTTGAAAATTAATGTTAAGATTATTCAGTCACTAAGGCTAGGAATAAATGAAGATGAAAAGGTGACGCTGCGTAACGAAAAGATCGATCGAGTAAACAGCTTCACTTACCTTGGTAGTATTATTAGCAAAGACGGTAGAGACGTTAAAAGTAGATTAGCCAAGGCCCAAGGTGTTTTTCTTACTGTTGACAAAAGTTTGGAAAATAGGAAAATAAGTCTGCGAATCAAGATTTGAATATTTGAAGCTGCAGTGATGACAGTGGTCAAATACGGCTGTGATGCATGGGTGCTCCGTAAAACGGAGGAAAATTTGCTAGATGTTTTCCAGGAAAAATGCCTACAGATTGTTTTGTCCAACCAACTGACTGATCGTATTTCAAACATTCGGCTCTATGAAAGATGTGGTTCAATCCCGTTTTCTAGTGCTATAATGAAACAAAAGTTGAGACGGCTAGGGCATGTTCTGCGGATGAAGGATGACAGTCCTTAATCTGTCCTTAATCTTAGTTTTTAACTTCCAAAGTTTGTGCAACCAACCCTTCCATATGAAAATTATATTCCCCGGAGCATAACTTACAACAGTTGCTTTAGGGCCCTGGGTGGTTGTGTTGACCCCAGAATTTTTGTTAACTGATCTTACGACTATTTCGAACAAAATGACTATCTCAAAATTTGGATTGGATACATTTGGGGAATAGACGACGTGGGGGGAGGGGGTCAGTTGCTCTCCGATAATTTTTGATTATTAAAAATGACACTAGATCTTCCGATTTCCCATCGAATGAGCTCCTCTAAAGCTTCTACGACCACCCTTCCATATGAAGTGCCTCTGGGGGACAAAAAAATCATAATACATTGAAGCCTTATGGCCCTTACTATAGGCAACAATATAGCGTAGCTTCTGTTAAAAACATATTATGTGAATGCAGGTGTATCAGCAATAACTCAGGATTGCTTGGGGAATTAAGCTGAACATCTGAGGGGACGTCGAACTACAAAAAAATACTATGTGCACACTGTTACTGCTACTCCCACATCTACCACTTGTAATACACAAACTACTGCGGCTACTACTGCTACTGAGACTAAGAGGGTTAAGGTGAAACTTTCAGAAAACGTCGATGAGGATGTAGAACTAAATCAAAACACACTATGTAAACAGAGGTTGCCAAAATGGCATATTAGAAATATCCTAGGAATACTTAGGGTATTAAGTTGAAATGTTCAGAGAATGTTTCCTTCACAAGTTTACTTCAACTCCACGTTTTCAACCAGACTGGTTTTTGAGACAACACCCATAAAGCGAGCAGTACGAGTGGGGATTCCCCAGTGGTTCCTGCACATTGCAAAAAGCAAGATATTTATTATAAATTTGGAACAATATCAATATATTGAAAGGGTTAACGATAACAAACATTTTTTCAACCAGATGGGTTTTTTAGAGACAACACCCATTTCTTAGGACCAATCCGAGACAGTGGAGGTTACTCCATATACGATAACTCGACTGGTGACTGGGGTTCAAATAAAAAGGAGTGATTTACATTCGTCCTTGAGATTTTGTATAAAATGCTCATGCCTTACGATTAAATTTTCATAATCTTTTAACGTAAAATGGATAATACATTAAATATTATTGACATTGAAGCTATGGATACATCGATTTACAATGTAAGTTCAGTTTACTAAGTTTTCTTAATTTATTTCCAAATAAAATCATTTTACCACCCCACTAGTAAAATCAAGTTCAGGGGCATAGCCCCCCTCCCCCAAACAATACAAACTCTACAATATGATAAATATAGTCGATAGAAAACGTAAAATACGCTCTTTTTTCTATTTTGCAAACCTCATCTTCCCTCCCCTCTGTTTACAAGTTTAATTCATTACGAATAGATCTTTTTGTTCAAAATTTCCTTTTATTGTTCATGTTTTTAAAATGTGCTTTGCTTTCCAGTCTAAATAAAACCACCTGTGTTTATAATTACAAGAGGGGTGATTTCAAAACAACATTTGGCATGCGCATTATCTGAATTAAGAAAACAAAGGAATGGAAAAAGTGTAATTCTAAACGGTTTGAAGAAAGAGAGATTGTATTTTGGCCAAATTAGACGAGATAATCTATTTTCAATTGTATTTGATGATTAAGAGGCTTTTTATAAAAATATAAGGCGGGGGAGGGGAGCAATATATCAATTCTAACACCTTCTTTGTAAGGGAAAAAAAACTATTTTTGCGCATGAAAAGTAAGGGGAGAGGGGGAGATTCTTTTTGCAGACACGTATACCCTTTGACAAGAAAACTAATGTGGTCATTCCGACACGCAACACTGAAGTTTAGTGTTTGGTTAGCTTTTAATTATATCATACTTATGGCTGACTATTTTTTTAGATCTATATTTTAAATCATTGTATTGGATTTGATGCAGCGGGGGGGGGGGGGTACTAATTTTTTCTTCTGTAAAAAGGGAAATTGTTTTTTCATACGTTCTTGGGGAGATGGGTTGATGGCAGAAGGATGTCTTAGCGTAGTTATAGTGTGATAGTGGTGGGCGAATTGCTAGCAAAAAACCCAAATGAATGACTTGAAAATAAAATTTTTAACTATAAATGACTGAAAAGTGTTTTGGGGGAGCTGGCTTGATGGCAGAAGTATGTCGTAGCGTATTTATAGTGTGGTAGTGGGGGGTGAATTGATAGTGAAAAACCCAAATGAATGAGTTGAAATAAAATTTTTAACGAGAAATGACTGAAAAGTGTTTTGGGGGAGATGGGTTGATGGCAGAAGAATGTCTTAGCGTAGTTGTAGGGATGTCTTAGCGTAGTTATAGTATGATAGTGGGGGGCGAATCGCTAGTGGAAAACCTAAATGAATGAGTTGAAATAAATTTTTTAACGAGAAATGTCTGAAAATTGATTTGGGGGAGAAGAGTTGATGTCAGAAGGATGTCTTAGCGTAGAAATAGTGTGATAGTGGGGGGCGAAATACTAGCAAAAAACCCAAATGAATGAGTTGAATTAAATTTTTAACGAGAAATGTCTGAAAAGTGTTCTTGGGGAGATGGGTTGATGGCAGAAGGATGTCTTAGCGTAGTTATAGTGTGATAGTGGTGGGCGGGGCAAATTGCTAGCAAAAAAACCAAATGAATGAGTTGAAAATAAAATTTTTAACAAGAAATGGCTGAAAAGTGTTTTGGGGGAGATGGGTTGATCGCAGAACGATGTCTTAGCGTAGTTATAGTGTGATCGTGGGGGGCGAATTGCTCGAAAAACCCGAGTAGATGACTTGAAATAAAATTTTTAAGGAGAAATGGCTGAAAAGTGTTTTGGGGGAGATGGGTTGATGGCAGATGGATGTCTTAGCGTAGTTATAGTGTGATAGTGGGGGGCCAAAAGCAAGCGAAAAAACCAAATGAATGAGTTTAAATAAAATTTTTAACGAGAAATGTCTGAAAAGTGTTCTTTGGGAGATGGGTTGATGGCAAGAAAAGAATTTTAATAACGGATAGCTTTACTTCTTCGATGTGTTCTGTATAATACACAAGTTGTGGGGTGATGGCAGCGGGGTGTCTTAAAGTACTTATAGTGCTGTACTGTGGGCTGAATTGCTTGCGAAAAAACCCGAATGAATGAGTTGAAATAAAATTTTTAACTAGAAATGGCTGAAAAGTGTTTTGGGGGAGATGGCTCGATGACAAAGGGTTGTCTTAGCGTAGTTATAGTGTGATAGTGGGGGGGGGGCGCGAATTGCTAGCGAAAAACCCAAATGAATGAGTTGAAATAACATTTGTAACTAGAAATCTCTGAAAAAAATTTGTTTGGGGGAGATAGTGCGATGGCAGCCGGCTGTCATAGAATAGTTATAGTCTGATAGTTTGGGGGCGTATTGCTTACAAAAAACCATAGTGGATGACTTGAAAATAAAATTTTTAACTAGAAATGGCTGAAAAGTGTTGTTGGGGAGATGGATTGATGGCAGAAGGATCTCTTGGCGTAGTTATAGTGTGATAGTGGGGGGCGAATTGCTAGCGAAAAACCCAAATGAATGAGTTAAAATAAAATTTTTAACGATAAATGCCTGAAAAGTGTTTTGGGGAAGATGGGTTGATGGCAGAAGGATGTCTTAGCGTAGTTATAGTGTGAGAGTGGGGGGGCTAATTGATAGCAAAAAACCAAAATGAATGAGTTGAAATAAAGTTTTTAACTAGAAATTGCAGAAAAGTGTTTTGAGGGAGATGGGTTGATGGCAGAAGGATGTCTTAGCGTAGTTATAGTGTGATAGTGGGGGGCGAATTGCTAGCGAAAAACCCAAATGAATGAGTTGAAATAAAATTTTTAGCTAGAAATGACTGAAAAGTGTTTTGGGGGAGATGGCTTGATGGCAGAAGGATGTCTTAGAGTAGTTATAGTGTGATAGTGGGGGGCGAATTGCTAGCCTAAAATCTGAGCTAATAACGGTTTATGACCGTAAACTCTAGTTTTTTGTACGTAAATTGTAGTAAATACATTTCGCTGGTTCAAATGTGAATCTTAAGTCCTCTTACGGATCAAAGAATAAAACTGTTTCTGGAAAATCTGTGCTAACAACGGTTTTTGGCCCTAGACTCTAGTTTGTCGTAAGAAAATTATGGAAAATACAATTCTCTGGTTCAAATGTGAAACCTAAGTCTATTTTTGGATCGAAAAATAAAACTATTTCCGTAAAATCTGAGCTAAAAATGGTTTTTGACGGTAAACTCTAGTTTTTTGTAAAAAAATTATGGAAAATACAATTCTCTGGTTCACATGTGAAACTTAAGTCCATTTTTGATCAAAAAATAAAACTATTTCCGTAAAATCTGAGTTAATAAGGGTTTTTGACCGTAAACTCTAGTTTTTTTGTAAGAAAATTTTGGAAAAATACAATTCTCTGGTTCAAATGTGAAACTTAAGTCCAGTTTCGGATACTCATAATGATGGGGACTGATGGTTCTAATTCAATATTTTTTTCATAAAAACAAACTATTTTTTTTAAACTTCGAAATTATTCAACTTTATTTATTTTTTTATTTTTTTTGTAGGCTACGTATCTTAAAATGACAAAATATACTTACGGCTCTAACAATTGTACTCTATGATTGCTCAGAGACACGATGTGGCTTTCCCGCTAGTATTCTATGTCAGGTTATTGACACTACCTAGTCCATTGTATATATTAAATCAGTATTTTTTTCACAGTGGAACGATAAACACATAAGTCATATTTAAAAAAAAAGTCACTGTCTATTATCACATTATTTTTACACAGGTAACAGTTTCGGCAAGTAGACAAGATATGGTTTACGATATTAGTAGAAGACTATGCCTTTCTTTTTTTAACCTTCCGTTGAATGCTAATACCCTAAAGCTGACGATTGGATGTATCAGTAGGTAATGTGGTACCTGCAACAGTAGCAAGGATTTGTTCTCTATCATCAACGATTATTTTTATGTTGGCATTCTCTTTGAGTGCAATCATCTCTGGAGATCTCAATCTCGCATAACCATCAACATAAGAGTTAAATTTTTTCGGTATTCCAAAGAAATGTAATTCCTTACTGTTATGACAATGCATACATACATTTCCAATAGTGCTATCACTTGTACTTGTTTCATAGTTTAAATACTTCTCCTTGTCGGAATTCAATGCTACCATAACATTGTCATGTGAAAACACTTTATTAAAATGCTCCATCTTCACTTTTTTTTAAATATGACTTATGTGTTTATCGTTCCACTGTGTAAAAAACACTGATTTAATACATGCAATAGACTAGGTAGTGTCAATAACCGGACATAGAATACTAGTGGGAAAGCCAAATCGTGTCTCTGAGCAATCATAGAGTACAATTGTTAGAGCCGTAAGCATATTTTGTCATTTTAAGATACGTATAAAAAAAAATTAGAAAATAAATAAAGTTGAATAATTTCAAAGTTAAAAAAAAATAGTTTGTTTTTATGAAAAAATTATTGAATTAGAGCCATCAGTCCTCATCATTATGAATATCCAAAACTGGACTTAAGTTTCATATTTGAACTAGAGAATTGTATTCTCCATAAATTTCTAACAAAACAAAATAGAGTTTACGGTCAAAAACCCTTATTAGCTCAGATTTTACGGAAATAGTTTTATTTTTCGATCCAAAATGGAATTAAGTTTCACATTTGAACCCGAGAATTGTATTTTCCATAATTTTCTTACAAAAAACTAGAGTTTACGGTCAAAAACCCTTATTAGTTCAGATTTTACGTATATAGTTAAATTTTTCGATCCAAAATAGACTTAAGTGTTACACTTGAACCAGACAATTGTATTTTCCATAATTGTCTTACAAAAAACTATAGTTTACGGTCAAAAACCCTTATTAACTCAGATTTAAGAGAAATAGTTTATTTTTCAATCCAAAACTGGACTTAAGTTTCACTAATGAGCCAACGAATTGTATTTTCCATAATTATATTACAAAAAACTAGAGTTTACGGTCAAAAACCCTTATTACCTCAGATTTTATGGAAATAGTTTTATTTTTCGATCCAAAAATGGACTTAAGTTTCACATTTGAACCAGAGAATTGTATTTTTCATAATTTTCTTACAAGAAACTCGAGTTTACGGTCATAAACCCTTATTAGCTCAGATTTTAGTCTAGCAATTCGCCCCCCACTATCACACTATAACTACTCTAAGACATCCTTCTGCCATCAAGCCATCTCCCCAAAAACACTGTTCAGTCATTTCTAGTTAAAAAATTTATTTCAACTCATTCATTTGGGTTTTTCGCTAGCAATTCGCTCCCCACTATCACACTATAACTACGCTAAGACATCCTTCTGCCATCAACCCATCTCCCCCAAAACACTTTTCAGGCATTTCTAGTTAAAAATTTTATTTTAACTCATTCATTTTGTTTTTTCCCCAGCAATTCGCCCCCCACTATCACACTATAACTACGCTAAGACATCCTTCTGCCATCAACCCATCTCCCCCAAAACACTTTTCAGCCATTTCTCGTTAAAATTTTTATTTTCAAGTCATCCCCTCGGGTTTTTTGTAAGCAATACGCCCCAAAACTATCACACTATAACATCTCTATGACAGCCGGCTGCCATTGCACTATCTCCCCCCACAAATATTTTTTCAGAGATTTCTAGTTACAAATGTTATTTCACCTCATTCATTTGGGTTTTTCGCTAGCACTTCGCCCCCTCCCGACTATCACACTATAACTACGCTAAGACACCCTTCTGCCATCAAGCCATCTCCCCCAAAACACTTTTCAGACATTTATAGTTAAAAATTTTATTTCATCTCATTCATTCGGGTTTTTTCGCAAGCAATTCGGCCCAGAGTACAGCACTATAAGTACTCTAAGACACCCCGCTGCCTTCACCCCTCCATTTGTGTATTATACAGAACACATCGAAGAAGTAAAGCTATCTGTTATTAAAATTCTTTTCTTGCCATTAACCCATTTCCCAAAGAACATTTTTCAGACATTTGTCGTTAAAAATTTTATTTAAACTCATTCATTTGGGTTTTTCGCTAGCAATTCACCCCCCCCCCCCACTATCACTCTATAAATACGCTAAGACATCCTTCTGCCATCAACCCATCTCCCAAAAAACACTTTTCAGCCATTTCTCCTTACATTTTTTTATTTTAAGTCATCCACTCGGGTTTTTTGAGCAATTCGACCTCCACTATCACACTATAACTACGCTAAGACATCCTTCTGCCATCAACCCATCCCCCCAAAACACTTTCCAGTCATTTCTAGTTAAAAATTTTATTTTCAAGTCATTTATTGGGGATTTTCGCTAGCATTTCGCCCCCCAATATCCCACTATAACTACTCTGAGAAATCCTTCTGCCATCAGCCTATTTCCCCAAGAACACTTTTCAGCCATTTATAGTTAAAAATTTTATTTAAACACAGTAATTTGGTTTTTCCGCTCGTAATTCAGCCCCCCCCCACTATTACACTCTAACAACGCTAAGACATCCTTCTGCCATCAGCCCATCTCCCCAAAAACACTTTTCAGTTATTTCTAGTTAAAAATTTTATATTAACTCATTAATTTGGGTTTTTCACTAGCAATTCGCCCCCCACTATCAAACTGTAACTGCGCTAAGACATCCCTACAACTACGCTAAGACATTCTTCTGCCATCAACCCATCTCCCCCAAAACACTTTTCAGTCATTTCTCGTTAAAAATTTTATTTCAACTCATTCATTTAGGTTTTTTGCTAGCAATTCGCCCCCCACTATCACACTATAACTACGCTAAAACATCCTTCTACCATCAACACATCTCCCCCAAAACACTTTTCAGCCATTTCTAGTTAAAAATTTTATTTTCAAGTCATTCATTGGGGTTTTTTGCTAGCAATTCGCCCCCCACTATCACACTATAACTACGCTAAGACATCCTTCTGCCATCAACCCATCTCCCCAAGAAC
>NC_142814.1:6863476-6908476 GCF_049724085.1 Artemia sp. Qi Xiang Cuo
TATGTAGTGTTATTTGATTTAGTATATAAACTTTTGTTTTAAATTGTCTTATTTTAGTTTTACTACTGATGACGGTCACTGTATATGTGACCGAAATATCTGGTATTTTTGTGAATTTCTATCATCACTGTCTGTTAAAAGGATTTTATCCCTATTTGAACTTTTATTTATCGTCATGGAAAGGCAGTGTGGTCTCCGAAATTATCTACCTGAATTTTAATGACAAGAATCGCTAAGAAATTTTTATTTGGGTATAATATAGGGTAATTACATGCATATGTTTATAAATTCAGCTAGAGACTATCCTTGCAATCCAAATCTGAATATGTGAGGGTTTTATATCCGTCAACTTCCCTGGAAATGGCTCGTGGATCACCATATTGTGTGGCACTCTTCCGTTCACAATTTCTGGCAACAAAGCTTCCATATAAAATTTATGGAGCTCTGGAAACATTTTGTGATGCCAGAAATTTTTGTTGTGGTTAATGTTTTCAACGTGGATATCTCTTTTGCCGAAGTACACAACGTAAAATCCCAGATCGAGGCTGCAACATTCTAGCTGCATGTGAATTTTATGAAAATAGTTATGGTTCCTCTTTAAATGGACGCTTCTTTTAATGTCAAGGAAAACATATTTATTTCTCTTAAGTCGGATGGTGGACTGGACCACCCTTCAAGTTGAGCCCTCTCCTGTTCCTTTTTCTGCCCATAATTAGCCCTTCAACTATCTTAGAATTTAACTAAGTAACAACTTAGTGATTCAACAGATATAAAGAATTGTAATAATCAAACAATAGTATCCATTCAAGTTCAATAAATCGAATCCAATTTATGCTTGTGGGTCGTAATTCATAATTTAATAGGGTTATACGAAGTGCACAATATCACAGTAGCTTGTCTTTCACTTGCCGAAGTTTACTTAATACTAAGTAAAAAATAAAAAATGTAAAAGAAAACATATATACAATGCCTAACTATGACATAACTTTGACCTAATCGCTTCTATAAGACACTGAAATATATTTACCTTTTTTCGGCTAGTCTGCCAATCAAGGCGGGTGAGAGCGCAGAAATTCCCAAAGCGGCAAGATCAGTCCAATGATAAGTCCTTTGAACGGGTTTCATTATTTTTCCATCAGGTAGACTAGAATATTTTCAGGGACTGACCTTTCCTGTACTTAAATTAGACAATTCTGGTCCGATTATTAGAAAAAACAGAATTCATACTTCCTGACGATGTCACCCTCATCAAAACTGAATATCTCTATATCAGACACAAATTGAAAAAAATAAAACGGTTCTTCTAAAGTATCTGGGAAATTTGGTGTCGCCTTTTAATTTTCTCTAGTTTATTTAAATCTATTATTTAAGTTCTACAAGTTTTATCAAGGCCGCCACCATAATTCTAAATATCTTGAACACACAAACTTAAAACGTTTATAATGGACGAGATAGGGCAAGTTTCTATCGTACCACATCTCTTTAAACTAAAGTATTTAAACTAGAGAGAATAGAAACCACCGTAAACTGGAGTAGGGATGATACCACCGATAAACACCATAAACCACCATAAACAAGAGTAGGGATGACACCACCGATGCCTTGTAAAATCAAGAACTTAACTTGAAATTTACTGAAAGCAATTTTTATTTCATGCTATGGGTTTTTATTTTTCATTAAATTAAACAACAAACTTCATGATATGAAAGTAAAGATCAACATCAAAACTTGAATAGAATAGAAATTTCTCTACATATGAGGTGGGCTTCCCCCTTTTGAACCCATGGCTTTTTAAGGCTAAAGTTTTATAGTCGTTTAAAAACACTTTTTATTCCACATTGAAAACCGTTTGGTTTCAGCGGTAAATTGTTAAGAATTTGGAAAAAAATAAACTTTAGCGTAAAAGTGGTTGGTTTAGGAGGAACATCCTGCCTCATATACCGTATAACTTTATTGTGTTTTAATTTGCTTATGTCGCTCTTGACCTTAATTTCAGAAAACTTCTTTTTTGATTCTGATCATTTTTATAGTATACCCAGGGTTAATATCAAGACGAAGAGGGGCACCACCCCTCAAACCCGACTCATTAAATCATATTCGACTGTTGTAGAGCAATTTTTAAAAAGAAGCTCATTTTCAAGAGCTCATTGCTCATGCAATGTGTCAGAAACTCAATAGGGTAATAAGTTGACGCTTTCAAGGTGTGTTAAGGAGATACTGAGCTGAATTAAAAGGCAGTCTGAAAATCAGATTATCGAAAGGAGCTTTGGCAATATCTCAGAAGTGGCTAAAGTTGAGAATTTCAAAAGTTCTGGGCATGCTGAGGGGAATATTGAGTTAAATCAATGATACTTCATGCATTCATATTGTCCAAAAGAATGCATCTGCAGAATCCCAATAGCCTGTGAGGATACTTAGTTGAAACTTTTAGGGAAGGTTAAAACACATAAAACCTCTATGTGGATCGAGGTTTCAAAAAAATAAGTCTTGAGCATTTTAGGAACAGCTAAGAGAATTTTTTCAAAACTTTTAGGGAATACTTTGGAGTGTATTGAATCTACAATATCAAAGAAACAGCTAAGGGTATTAAATTAAAACTAAAGAGAGTGTCGGGGAGGAAGGGAGGGGGTTATGAGCAAATTCAATAATTATATCACTGTAGGTCCAGGTTGTCAAAAGGGCTTAGCTGCAATATCTTAGGAATGGATAAGGGTATTTACTTGGAACTTTTAAGAAGTGATGAGGGGCATACTGGGGGAGAGTAGCAATCTAAATCAAATAGACCCATTTTGATTCAGGTTGTCAGAATGTCTTAATTGTAATATCTTAAAAGGGTGTGTTGATTGCTCTTCAACGTCACTATATGCATACAGGTTGTCAAAAGGGCATAAATGAAAAATCTCTGGAACACCAAAGAACATTAATCTGTTATTTTCAGAAAATGATGAAAGGGGCCATAAAGGGGGTCAAGATCATTTCATTCCAGAAGAAAATTAAGCAAGTTTTCAATGTATTTATTTGAATAATATTCTCCCTACCCATCCATTCGAAGGTACATAGCAAAACTATGACTGACATTTGTTCCAAAATTTTACCTGAAAATATAAATTTCAAGCCAAAATCAATTCATATTTAGAAAAACCATTCAATTCAATTTTAAGTAACAAATAAATGCCAATTAAAAATTATAGAAACTGCTTTTTAAGACGTGCCCTATAAAGCAGTATTTTAAAGCAAAGTACAGCTTTGGAAACTGAACTAAATTTAAAGTAAAAAAATAAAAAAAAATAGCAAAGACGATTATAAATAATAATAAATTACAATTTAATTTAAGTTCGAGCAGACCTTACTGTAAATGAGCTGTCAATACTATCAATATAAAGCAGTAAACATTAATATATCATCGCTATCAATGAAATAACAAGTAGTAGCTAAGCATACAGTTAACAAATTCCCACAGATGCCATGGGCGACAGAAAAATGCCTGGTGCTGTTGACGGCAAGCAGGCAAATAGAGCAGGAATTATCACAAACAGAATAAGGAATAGCACCATTTATGCCTTATGAACAAAGATGAAAATAAAAAAAATATGAAAGAATAATCAATGACAAACCCTCAAGAGCGGTATTAACTTTTTTTCTAAAATTATTTGATGAAAGAGCTCCAAATCAACATGCTTTCAGAAATATTCTGGCTTAAGGCAGTCCGATGATTCAAATTTTCAGCAGAAGATTATTATGAGATGACAAAACTACTGTAGAAGAAACATTTAAATTTATTCATCAGCGCTTTAACATATTCGTATTTGAAGAAATTTTCTAAATTTCAGGAAAGAGCTACAAATTAAGAAGTTGTCGGCAACAAGCTTGTTTAAGAGTGCAATTACTCCAAGTGCAAGTAGAAGACCATCATTAAACCCATCGATGATGACTTCCAGCGTTAATGATCTCGTAAGTGTTGAACCTTTTTTTTTCATATTTTAGTCACTCAATGGAAGTACAAGGTTGTACAATTGTTACATATTTAATAATACTTTTTGACAAATTTCAATATAAAACAAAAATTTCAATTAATTTTTATTTTTAAATAACAATAAAATTCTTCTTAACTATATCAAACTGAAATTTAATCAATGAAATAACCTATTAATAATGTATAACAAAATATTTCATAATTTATCTAAAAATTAATTTTATTTATACATTATGCAAATTTAATTGATACATTTAATTAAACACGTTTAAACAGTTCTAAATAATTATATCTTTTAACTTATTTAATATGTATTTTTACATTATGCATTATATTTAATTATGAATATTATTACATAGGCCCACACTATGCTATTTAAGTTAAATATTCAGTTCGATTGATTATTAAAAATGTAACTATATTTGATGATAAAAAAATATATAAATAGTAGTAATGCATTCTATATTCATAAGATAACAGTTTTAGTTGTCGTAAACTATTAAAATTAGAGGTTTTGATTAATTACTAATTTGGGTTTTAATGCTTACTCGTAATATCAAACAATTATTGTTATACTAAATGTTTTTTTGCTCTCTAAACATAAGAGAGGAGAACTTAAAATACATAAATGATGTATATATGCAGGCCAAAATATAAAACAAGAACATAAAAAGTAAATATGAAACAAATATAAAACAATATTTTAAAACAAGGAATGACAAAATTTGGTTCATAACCTCCAGATATTCACCTCTTTTTAGGTTTTCAACCCTCTTATAACAAACAATAAATTAATTTCACCAAAAATTGAAAATCGTTGAATGTAGAAGAAAATATTTTGAATTCAATAAGTTTAACATACCCGCCGAAATATATTGCAAAAGGAAATGTATATAGTTTGGAATAAAGTAGTGAATTGTTTTCAAAAGAGGGGGACATGTAACCTTGGTGATAATTCCAGTGTATCAAAGAATACTATATACATCCATATTGTCAAAAGGACCCGTTTACAATGTGTCAGGAACAGTTAAAAGTAATAAGTAAGAAGTTTCATGAAATACCGAAAGGCAGGCTTTTCCGACATCGGCACCATCTGACTATCTGCAAAAAAAGAATACACACGTAGAAAACATACTAGTTTGGATAACATAACATACAAATAATACAGGACACAGATAATAGCAAACAAATAATCAGTGGCTCAATAAAACTTTAAGGTTAGACTTGACGTTTGTTTCTAGCCCATAGGGGTATACCTAAGATTAACTTTGAAAAAAGAAAGAAAATAAAAACCGTATATTTTTTCTTCATCGATAGTAAACATATTCTAAAATGGAGTCAAAGCGAGGATATGAGGCATGGTAAAACCGTTCTAGACACAGGTAAGAATACGCCTTCTATAGCAGGCTTCGCAATGGAATAGCATGCCAAACGCATTTCTAAGTTTCTCACATAGATGTGTGATGAGGAGTGTCCTCGTAGGTTTCAGACTATCTCCTAGTGGAAGACCAAGATGCTTAATGCAACTAAATAATGAAATATTCGGGTTTGCTAAATGTTTGGAGTCAACATGACTGTTTGGTAGACTATTTACAGTCTACCGAAAGCAAGAACTTTACTCTTTGACGCATTACAATCGAAACCAATTTTCTCATATTCTCTACTAAGCATATAAAAATTTTTCTCATATTTTTCTCAATAGATGATATGGCATATAAATTTTCTAAAACTCTAAGCATATAAATTTTTCTCAATAGATGATATGGTTTAACTTAGATTCAAAGTATCACCGGCGTAATTCAGCATAGAAAGCTCCAATCCTCAAAAAATAAATCAAAAAATAAATCTTTTAATATATTTTGGGTTCAATGACACTATTTTTATGCAAGGGGGCGAAATTACCCCACCCTGGTGGATTCCTTTCCAAACTCTTATTTTAAGAACTTTCAGAGCTACACATAATCTAACATATGTATTTTAAGCAATCACACAACTGAGCAATAAAGATTTCACTGTTGCGCACTATAGAGTCAGTGAAAATGTAGACCAAGTTAAAAGAACGAGAAAAATCATGTGCCACAAGAACGAAGAACTCAAGACTACTCTCTGTATTAATCAGAGCATCAGTATGCAGGTAGTGCATCTGCTCCTGGCTATAACCTTTCTTAAAACCAAACCAATTGTTCGGAGAAAAAACAGCCTTATTTACACCCTTTATCACTAATAACTCCAACAACTTGCTAAGAACAGAAGAAACGGTTATAGGCCTATCAGAGCAGCGCTGCCACCTCTCTTTATCTTCCGGATTTATATATGCCGGCTCTCTTTATAAGAGGAGTCAGTGCACCAATACAGAGAGATTTTCGAACAATACCAGAGATGAAAACAGCTTAGAAAAATAGTTGTAGGGGCTTTAGAAGCTTGGAATTAGAATACGGTAAATGAAAACCGCATAACTTTAGAGGTATGCGAGCAACTTTATTGGAACTTGAGAGAGAACTTTTTCGAAAGGGAATTCAGAGGCCGACAATCCGAAACTGATATCTGATTCAGCACTGACCAGACTGTCTACTGGTAGAGATTCATAATGGTATTCTAACACAGAATCGGCTGAAGAAAATTTGGTTGTGATGTAATTGGTAAGATCACTATCATTTGGTGGCTCTCAGGCAATCCTTCGGGCCTTTTCCCTCCTACGAACCTCCAGGTCTTATTTAGCTTACTTCCAAGATGTCACTCTCGTGGTGTATAATTTCAGCTTTATGATTGGTGAGACACTTTGCAAAGCTAAACTTAGTATACAACCTTACGTCCATAAAAGTACTAGATTTTAGCTGGTCAAAATTATTCCATGTCTAGTGCCAAAATTTAGAAGATTTACCGCTTGTTTGTAAGGCCAGATTAAGTGACCAGTCAGTTATTTCTTGCTCCAGACGTATTTTGTGTAAAGGAACGGTGCATCACTTGGTGCAAAGCATTGCCTGTGTTATTCCACTACAGTAAATGTTGATTAAAAACGGTTTCCTTGGTTCTAGAACCTCTGAAGATTGCTGCAGCAGTAGAAAGGAAATCTTACTTTTTCCAAATATAGCATCGACCTCTGCTTTACATGCATTCACATAAATTTTCTTCTAGTCACATTTAAAATACCACATCTGTTATTTTGTTGTTGTTTTTTCATTTAGAAAGGAAACACTATTAGTAACGGAACAGGTTGAGAAAGGTAAATGATCGGATACTGAAACGCTAAAGTCAACAGAGTCACACCATTCGAAATCACACCTTTCGCAGTCACACCATTCGAACAGAGCATTAAATTAAGATAGCTTTTAGTACCCTTACTTTTAACTTTTAGATTCGATGTGGTCATGGTTTTATCATTAACATTCTGGCCATGGGACACTTAATAATGTAGCATGGGTAGTCTGACAACTTACAGAGAGGACAAATTACTGTACTATTACGGCGTTTATCTTTTATGTTCGCATGGTTATCAGCACAACGACAACACCGAATAAGAAAACTCGAATAGTAATACCAAGGCACCTGAGACCAACACGGCTACGCACGGTCCTCCTCTATACCAATCTATTAATATCTATCTATTTTATCCAGTAAACAGAAAACCATACAACTACTATTAACAACAACTCCCTGCAGCACCAGGCCACATGAGACCAACACAGCTACGCACGATGCTCCGCTATCTCAATCTATTAAAAGCCCCCCCCCCATCTTTCCACCCTCCCAACAAGTTTCCACTTTCCTTACGAAATCCTCCCACCCGATTCAGGGACGACCTGGTTTTGTTTGGCTATAGACGGTTGACCGACAAAGAAAATCTTTGGCAATCTGTCATATTTCATCCAAAAAATGTATTCTAGGGATTTCAACCCTTTTCTAATTATAGCCCTTGAAATTGGGAATTAATAACATTTTTTCCCGGCTTACTATTTTAGATACGGTCAGTCATTCGGGTAGCCAAAGCAATCCATAAACTTTTTCTTTGGCAAACCTCTAGCAAATCCTCCCCGTCTTTCGGATTACACACGCTTCAAAACAATACTTCATCCCTGTCATTTTAGCTTCTTATATTTTATTACCTTGTTTGGAAGGTATAACCCTCTAGTTAGGCATGAAGATGTATGGAATTCACGTGATGTTAAGATAGCTAAACTTTTTGATTACGTCATTACAACCTGAAAATTGGCTGGAACGATACAAGATAGTAGGGTATATGAGAGTGCTGTTATTGATGTTAAAAGTAAAGAACAACATCTAGTAGTGTATTACCTGCTTACTTACTTTTGGCAGGAACCAGATAAAAAACTTTCCTGCCCGGCACCAATGGACTTTAAAATCACATCCGACGATCACTTCGATCCGTCGGCTGCAGTTGCCCCAGGGATCTTCAGCCAGCCTGCGTCCCACCTTCTCAAATGCCTACGGAAGCCTCCCCATGGCTCATGATGCTCTTTGAATTTATACTAAACATTTCCATCTGTCCTCCCCGACGTCGTCTTTAGGATGGTAAAGGCTCACAGATAAGGACGTTTTGACATATCTTACCTTTGGGGCGGCGTAAGGTGTGGCTCGGAAGTTTGAGGACACGTCTATTGATGATAGAGGAAACCTCATGAGCCTGGCCACAGTGGCTTCTTATATCGCCATTGTAAACTCTAGACCATCTGCTGATTCACAGTATATAGCAAAGGCAGTGGTGATCAAACGCATCCAGAGCTCTAGCTTCTACAATCTTGAGCGACCATGTCTTGCAGGCCTACAGTAGCACAGCTCGCATGGATGCTATGTAGACTCTAACTTAGGTATTTTTGGGATGTCATGTCTGCCCAATAGCACCTTTTGCAGACTGGTAAAGACTCCCCAAGCTTTTGGTATCCGGGCAGAAATGTCTTTATCAGCTCAACCATCCGGTGTTAAAGTACACTCAAGGTACTTGAGCTTTTGGACGTTTTTAACTGATTTGTCTTACATGAAGATTTGATATGGGTCAGAATAGTTGACGGCCATTTTCAGTCTTGGAACTGGTAATGATAAGCCCAATGCGCTTTGGATTTGTAATCCAAATGGTCTTGCGCCAATGGTCTTGTAAGTCGTCGGCTGTGCTTTCCGGTAATGCAAAATCGTCTACAAAATCCAATTCTATCAGGGCAATCCTGTTTCCCCGAAGGCCAGTTGACCAAAGACAGCTCTATGTGGTTTCTCAGGGCATTATTCATTATCCAGCTATCGCGTAGTTGAATAATGTGGGTGATAGGGGGCATCCCCGCTTGAAACCAGACTTGACTCTAAACTTGGCATTATCGTTACTCGATATGTGGACACAGGTCTCGGTATCCATGTATCCGCTTCAGAGTATGTCAATGAGGTTCCCTGGCTGCATCTTCAGACAAAATCTTCCATAGTTCTTCTCTGACAAAGGAATTGAAAGCAGAAGTGAAGTCAATGAAAGTGATGAGCAATGGTAGGTAATACCTGTTGTACTGCTGCTGGATGAGGCGCATCATGAGTATTTGCACCGGACAGCCCTCCCGGGTCTGAAACCTGCCTTTTCAGGACGCATTAGCTTGTCATGCACATCTTTAAATCTATTCAAGAGAATGGCGCAGAATATTTTCATTGCATGGTCAATTAAGGAAATGCCTCTATAGTATCCGCAGACCGTCTTTCCCCCTTTTTTGTATACTGGAACGAGGACTGATACTTTCCGGTCTTTTTGGAAAGCCTTTGTTCTCAGAACCTGTGCAAACAGGTCCGTTAGGCAGCATAATAGATTTGGTGAAGCCTTGCACATTTCAGTAGGAATCCCACCCTCTCCTTGTGTCTTGGTACTCTTTATGCACTTAAGCACTTTTAGTTTTTCTGCAATACTCAGTGGGTCCACATTTATATCATAAGATTCCCTAGCGGTACCCGAGAAAGGTAGATCACATGAGGCTTCGAAGGGGCTCAGTAGCTTAGAGAAGTGTTCTCGCCAGCGTTCCAATTGTCCTTCTTCGGATTTGATTATTTCCCCGCACTTGCCTTTCAGCGTATCAGATGTTGAAGGAGCTTTTCCCCTTGCTTCTTGTAGCAATTTAAACACTTTCCTGCTATTATGATTTTTGGACGCATGTTCGAGATCATTTTCAATATTTGACAAGTACTGTTCTTGATCCTGTTTGACTAATGGTTTAACTGCTTTCTGGGCTGCTTTAAAGGGTTGTTTTGCACCACCAACAATGGGGCGTCTGTTTTTAACTAGTTATATGGTACGGTTAGAAATCTAGATAGGTTTTTTTCCCGTTGGTGTGGGCAAGGACTTTTTTGGCTAAGTAATGTATACCAGCTTTCATCTGTACCCATTCTAGGTCAACGTAGACAATCGGTTCAGGACTTCAAATCGGCTATTGAGCTTTACCTCAAACTCAGTTTTGGTTTCAGGACCATTTAATTTAGACACGTCGAAGCGGTTGGCTCTTTTCTGTTGCCATTGTCTGTTTAGACAATGACCTACTCTACACACAAGTAGTCAGTGATCAGGCCCGGTTAAAGACCGAAAATCAGCTCCTCTATATACTCTGGCATCTAAGCGGGAGCTTCTCCATCACCTGGTCACTAGAAAGTGATCAATCTGAGCTGCCGTCGTTCAATCGCCATTTAACAAGATGCAGTTTCTTGTAGCACAGAGATTAAAGAGAAAAAGAGTGCTAGTAGCCCAGAGATTGTTGTGTCTGGCTAGCTGAAGAAGCCTTTCTTCATTAATGCATCAGTCACCAACAGTTTAACGCCCAATTACTGTGGCTGCATCAGGGCCTGCTCTGCCAAGTTGATTGTTCCAATCTCTGGCGATGAAAAGTATGTCTCGACTCAGTGTCCTGTCGATAGTTCTTGGGAGGTGGTAATAGAAGCTAGCAATATTAGTGAAAATTCTTTGTTTTTAAGAAAAAATAAGAAGGGCTTGTACAAGAATTATATGAGTGACAGATCACATGAAAATAAAAGGTACGTAAAGAGAAAATGGAGAAAGCAATAAAATAGAAATTGAGAGGTGTGAAGTGTAGGCCATGGATAAGATTTCTGAAGGTCTGGAAGATGCAGCCAGACAGCATAATAGTGAAATATTTTTCTGGTATGCAGAGCCGTCATTAGGGGGAGGGGGCAATTAGGGGGACTAAGCTGCCCCCCAATAATCTGGAGAAAAAATATTATTTAGCCCATGCCCCTTAACCATCTGGATATGGACCCCCTTTTTCCCCCTCCCCCCAAAAAAAGGCTGCTCCTGCTACGTCTCTGCTGGTATGTTAATAAATTTATTGGGAATAGTCAATCTGGACGTGTCTCAGTTAAAGATATGAGCCTTTCTCCTATCTTTCACTATTTAAAGACAGGGCTATTATTAGTGATAAGGAAAGAGTTAAAGAGAGGTAGAAAAAGAGTTTTGAGAGTGTGGCAAACCGTGATAGAGTTACAGAAAAAGATATAGAAAAGAATGAAAAAGTTTGAGACATGGCCCGCCTATGACAGCACTAAAAGTGCTAAAAAATAATAAGGCCCCAAAAGCTGACAGTGTGTTAAATGTTGAAGGGGATTGAAACTAGGTCAAAAGATACAATATATGTCTAAATTGTAAAAAGACTCGCTCATACAATATACAGAAACCAGGGGCATAGCTCCAGAATTTTATTGGGCAACAAGAGGGGTCCACATCCAAAGAGTCAAGGAGCATGGGCTATACAGTTCTTTCAATACAGTTCCTAATATCCTTCAAATTATTAGGGGGATAGCTGCCCCTCCCCAAACAAAGCCACTGACAGGAAGAGCAAACTCTATAACATTGAAAATTTCATGGCTTGTTTTCAGAGAGGGTGGACAAAATCAAAAGACAATTTGTCTATCCAGGTTGTCTCAAGGGCAAATGTTCAATATCTCAGGAGTGACTGTGGGTTTTGAGCTATAAATTTCCAGGAATGCCAAGGAAGGCTTTGGACCAAATAAAAGAATTGAAAATACTTAGGTATCTTTAAGAGTATTAGAGGGTATCACCCAGCCTCCGGTTTGTGGGATGTCATTATGTTTTAAGTTTGACTTTAATATTCATTATATTTTGTGTTTATTTTGGGTCTCACTTAAATATTGATACTAATTTCTCATTGTTTTAACCTTTATTATTACTTGACCTTATTTCAGCTGTTTTTGGTTACAATAGTACCAATTTAAAAAATTTTGGGGGAAGGAGCGGGGGACAAAATCCGTTTTTACGGAACATAGAGGGGACGTTTCTAATGTTTTCAAATTAAAAAAATCAACAAAAACACCAAAAAGAGATTCTTTTTGATATTCAGGATGAGCAAAGGTGAGTAAAAAAATTTAGAGGGTGTATGATCCCTAACCCCAATGATTCACTGCTTTGTTTAAATGTTTTAATATAGATCTATATCTCTGAACATATTTTTGCTCTATATGCTTTCCGAAACAAAATGCCAACAATATACCCATCACAAAATTTGGGTATATTGTTACACCAAAAAGAGATGCTTTCTGATATTCAGTATGGGGAAAGGGGAGTACAACAAAATTAGAGGGTGTATGATCCCTAACCCTAATGATTGCACTGCTTTGTTTAAATGTTTTAATATAGATCTATATATTTCTCTGAACATTTTTTTTTCTCTATATGCTTTCCAAAACGAAATGCCAAGAATATACCCATCATAAAGTTTGGGTATATTGTTACACCAAAAAGAGATGCTTTTTTATATTCAGGATGGGGAAAGGGGAGTAATAAAATCTAGAGGGTATATGATCCCTAACCCCAATGATTCCACTGCTTTGTTTAAATGTTTTGATATAGGTGTTCTATATGCCAAAGAAAAGTGTCCTCTGAACACCTTTTTTTCTCTGTATGCTTTCCAAAATAAAATGCCAACAATATACCCTTCACAAAGTTTGGCGTACTCCGTAGAAAAGTCTATTTACCAACCTATTTTATTATTTTGAGACTCATACAAAATTCAAATTTAATATTAAACGTAAAATTTAAGTATAAAAATATTTGGATTAAAATGTACGCATAAATTTTACTGAATCAAATATGTGTTTAAATATCACATATGTATCAACAAGGTGACTATTATTGTTGCAATCTAAATTGCTTTCATCAACACACTACTGAAAATTTAGCAAGACCAGAGGAAAAGTGAAGGAGGAGGTAGACCCCTTGTAAAAGAGCCACTCCAACGCGTATTATATACATAGCTTGATTTTGCTTTAAAACGATGTGTCAAGGATTTTGCAGGGAAACGATTAGTAGGCAGTGGGCACGGTTTTAATTGTAAACGAATTGTCGCGCTTATTTGAGATATTATAATATTGTATAATTTAAATATGTTCTTGGTCTTTGAAGGATGGCTTTCTCTTGACTTATCTCACGGTCACATTTATTTGCCCAATATATTTTAAAAATTTGTTAATAGGTTTATAATCTATCTTTTAGAATCAGTCAACTATAGACCTGATTAATGAAATCGCAGCTCGCCCACGTGCAAGAACTTTGACCAATGAACTACAGCAAAGACCAGCTCACCATATGTCGAATTCAACACTCACGACTATCAGCTGCAACAGCTGTCCAGATCTACAAGAAGAGACTGCTGGAAGGCATTCAGTCAGTGGACTATCTACATTCAGAGATGATGGAGGAAGGCGTGGAAGTGTGTTTTCGCTTTCAAGTGCAAGAGCGGCAAATGATTTTTTTAACAAACAGGTTTTCTATCTTGAACAAAGAGAAGCCGGCAAATACATTGACAGAAAAGCAAGAATATATTTTCCATTGTTGTTTGGCTTATTCAATATTTTCTACTGGATTTGGGTTTTTGCGTTGTAAAAATATTCCAAGAAATTGGTTATTATTTAGTAGTTTAGCAATACATTCTGCTAAGTCATTAAGTAAACTATCTTTAATAAAAGGCTTGATTTTGGAAAAGATCTAATTATTGCTAGGGCAATTACAGTATCTCTTTTTTTCTAATACGACAATTAAACCTAATTCTTACTTCATATTACAAAGTCAACTTCCATAATGTTTCTGTGAAAACACTATAACTTATGATTTCGTTTTGTTGGCAGGTATTAGCCTCAAAAGTCACTCTGTTTTATTCTTCTTTATCTTCACAAGCTAGGAGGTCCATACACATAAGTCTGTTCTTTAAACTTTTTGAATATCTGGTTCTGACACTGGTCCCGATTTGAAGTTTAACCAACTAATTTACGATCATGCGCAATCAAAGATAACGCTCTAGCGTTGTTTATACTAAAAGTCCTGGCTGTTAAAAGGGCACATTACCAACATCTAGCAAACGGTAGAGGATTTTAAGTTGAATCTTTCAGACCATATTGAAGAGGATGTTGAAAAGTGACTGGAGAGCAACTAAAACCCTCCCTCCAATTGGGATTCCACCAACTCAATACTTATCCAAATTTTGAGATAGCTTAAGTTTTCAGAATTTTAAAGAGGTCGTATAAACTATTCCTACTAAGACAATTTGACACCTAAGACCCTTCTGGTTATACTTTGCAAATTACACAATTTGTTCATGGTTTCCATATATGACTTACTATCGGGAAATAAGAGAATAGTTGATCCTGAGTGGGTCCAGAAACGGTAATGGCGTTAAAGGAATACTTGAGGGAATTTTCAAATGGATGTTAAATTACACCATAAAGAAACTATGCGCGTCCAGGTTGTCAAAAGGAGGTACCTTCGATATCTCAAGAACAGCTGAAGGTATTATTTCGAAAACTTGTGGGCAGGTTTAGAATGATGTTAGGGAGTAATCGGAAAGCAACCAGTCCCCTCCCTTTCGCTGTTTTGAGATTTTACTAGTCCTCTAAAGGTTGATTAAAATTGTGATGGATTGTGTACATATAGGATTAGTCATTGAGAAATGGGGGAACATTTGGTCCTGAATGAGTCCATAAAGGCTAAGGGTATTAAAGAGAAACATCAGAGTATGTTCAACCAAATAAAAAAAATCTCTACACATCGAAGTTATCAAAAGAACATATTCTTGGTATTTTTAGAAAGGCTAAGGGTATTAACTTGGAACTTTTAAGGCTACAACTACTTTTACACACTACTTTCTACATCTGCAGCTTCAACTGTGACTAGTTGCAACATTGACAACTTGAATCTGTGCCTACTTGCAACAATTTTCCTTTGCGCATGCTGACGACTACTGACGACTACTGCTGACGACTTACTTGCAAAGACATTGTGATTACTTATAAATACAGCTGCTTATGACTTTGACTACTCAGAATAATGACTACTTACAGTTGTAATTACATGTGACTGAGAATACTTGCTGCTGCAACTGTTTGTAACTGTCATTGCAACTACTTTTGATTACGACTATTACTACTACTACTTCTATTTTGTCCGTGATTAATTAAAAAAACTTTTTCCACAAAATAAGTTTTTCAAAGAAAAGTAAAGAACTCTATTAAACAAAAAATGAGCAAAAATAAAATGAAATAATCTACCAAGCATGAAACTACCACAAATCAGAATCACTAAATAAATGAAACCCAAAACAAACAGAAATTACAATAAATAACCGAGTCAAACTCAAAACGATCAGAAATTAGCATAAGTAGGGCTCAAAACCTCCTAGGCCTTCCCAAGGCCAGAACATAATTTGCACTTTACTTAAAAAAACATAAATATTTTTACTTTTATAATTTTAATAAATCAAATAATATTAACATTTTAATTACTAAAAAACAGTATACGTATATTGAATTGACAATCCACATTCTTTTGTATCTGTTTCAGTAAAGTGCAAATTATCTTCTGGCCTTGGGAGCCCTACTCATTCTAATTTCTGCTCGTTTTGAGTTTGACTCGGTTGTTTATTGTAATTTTGTTTTGGGTTTCATTTATTTATCAATGCTGATTTGTGGTGGTTTCAAGCTTGGTAGATTTTTTGATTTTATTTTTGCTCATTTTTGGTTTAATGGAGTTCTTTACTTTTCTTTGAAAAACTTATTTTGTGGAAAAAGTTTTTCACTTAATTTCTGTTCGTTTTGTATTGGCATTGTCTTTTCAGGGAAAGAAAATTACACTTTATATCTTTTTTTTTAAGACTTTATAGTTTGGCCTGCTATTTGTATGCTGGAGAAAAATTTTCAGCAATTTTTAACAATATACACCCTTTTAAAAATCTGGACAAAAATATTAGTGTTTAATTTAGTTTCAGACCCTCTCTAGTTGACCTGAAATAAAGAACTTGATACCATTCGCAAAAACAGTCTATATATTTTTTTTGATAGCTTGGATACACTTACGCTATTTGGATTTGATTAAATTTTACGAGTAGAACCAGCCCCGAAAGATTAAATATAATGCCCTCAGTCGTTCTTAGGATACTGCTGAGATGCCTTATTGGGAATTAGCATTATCACAGTGCAATTTGATTTAACCTTAAGGCAACATATAGTTTTTAAACATAATAGGCAAATAGGAGGTTGGCCGTGGGGGGACTAGTTGCCCTCCAATCACTTTCGAATATTAAAAAGGGCATTAGCCCTTTCTATTTCCAATCAAATGAGCCCTTTTCGAAGTTCCTGCGACAACTCCTTCGATACGAAGTGCCCTGGTCTAAACAAACAAAAAAAAAAAAAAATAACACATTGTACCCACATAGATCTTTACTATAAAAATTTCAAGCCTTCCAATCATTTTCGATTATTAAAAAGGGCACTAGCCCTTTCAATTTCCAACCAAATGAGCCCTTTTGAAGTTTTTACGACAACGCTTTCAATAAGAACCTTATATTCCCCCAAGGCATAGCTTACAACCCTGGCCCTGAGGGCTGGGGGGGGGTCATCCTCCAAGACCTAATTTCCAGAACTTTCAACTACGCTGAAGAAAATTGCTATCTCAAAATTTTGATTGGATGTGTTTGGCGAAATGGTAGGTCTGAGAGGGGGGTTAGCTGCCCTCCAATCGCTTCCGACTATTATAAAGAGCACTAGCCCTTTCAATTTCCAATAGAATGAGCCCTTTTTGAAGTTTCTACGACAACGCTTTCTATAAAAACCTTTTATGCCCCAGGGCAAAACTTACAACCCTTTCCTTGAGGGATGTGAGGGGGTTGTCATCCTCAAAAACATAATTTACGGACCTTTCAACTACGCTGAACAAAATGGTTATCTAAAAATTTCGATTGGATGCATTTGGGGAAATAGTGGGCGCGAGAGGGGGGTTACTTGCCTTCCAATCACTTTTGACTGTTAAAAAGGGCACTAGTCGTTTCAATTTCCAATCGAATGATTCTTTTTTTGAATTTTCTACGACAACGCTTTCTTAAAAAAAACCTCATATGAACTGAGGGCATAACTTATAACCCTTGCTCTGAGGGCTGTAGGGGACTGTCATCCTCAAAAATCTAATTTTCGGAATTTTTAACTCCGTCAAACAAAATGGCTATCTAAAAATTTTGGTTGGATGTGTTTGGGGAAAAGGTGGGCGTGAGAGGGGATTTAGTTGCCCTCAAATAACTTTCGACTATTAAAAAGGGCACTAGCACTTCTAATTTTTGATCGAATGAGGCCTTTTTGAAGTTTCTACAACATCACTATCTATAAAAACCTTATATGTCCCCAGGGCATAACTTATAAACCTTGCCCCGTGGGCTCTGTGCGGGCTATCATCCTCAAAGATCCCGTTTCTGAGAATTTTAACTACGTTTAACAAAATGGCTATCTTAACTTTTTGGTAGGGTGTGTTTGGGGAAAAGGTGGGCGTGAGAGGGGATTTAGCTGCCCTCCAATCACTTTAGACTATTAAAAAGGGCGCTAGCCCTTCGAATTTACAATCGAATGAACCCTTTTCCAAATTTTTACTACAAAGCTTTCTATACAAACCTTATATGCCCACTGGTCATAACTTGACCCCCTCGACATGAGGGCACTGTGGGGGGGAGTGTCATCCTCGAGGATATAATTTACGGACCTTTCAACTACTTTGAACAAAATGGCTATTTCAAAATTTTGATTGGATGTCCTTGAATAAATAGTGGGCGTGGAAGAGGTATTAGTTGCCTTCTAGTCCCTTTCCACTATTAAAAAGGGCACTTGCCATTTCAATTTCCAATCGAATGAGCCCTTTTTAAAGTTTCTACGACAACTCTTTCTATAAAAACCTTATATGCCCCCAAGGCATAACTTACAACCCTTGCCCTGAGGGCTCTGGGGGATGTCATCCTCAATGAACTAATTTCCAGAACTTTCAACTACGTTGAACAAAATAGATATTACAAAATTTGATTGGAGGTCTTGGGGAAAAGGTGGGCGTGAGAGGGGGGATAGTTGCCCTCCAAACACTTTTGACTATTAAAAAGGGCACTAGGCCTTTGAATTTCCAATCAAACTAGCCGTTTTTGAAGTTTCTACCACAACGCTTTCTATAAAAACCTTATATGCTCCAAGGGAATAACTTACAACCCTTGCTCCGAGGGCTGTGGGGAAGTGTCCTCCTCAAAAACGTAATTTCTATCTGGAAATCAACTACGCTGAACAAACTGGCTGTCTCAAAATTTTGATTGGATCTGTTTGGGGAAATGGTGGGCGAGGAAGGGGTGTTGCTTTTCTTCCAATCTCTTTCAATTATTAAAAATAGCCCAAGCCACTCGAATTTCCAATCAAATGAGCCCTTTTTTAAGTTTCTACGACAACGTTTTCTATAAGAACCTTATACGCCCCCAGGGCATAAATTACAACCCTTGCGCCGAGGGCTGGGGGGGAATGTCATCCTCAAAGACCTAATTTCAAGAACTTTCAACTACGTTGAACAAAATGGCTATCTTAAAATTTTCATTGGATGTGCTTGGGGAAAAGGTGGACGTGAGAGGGGGGTTAGTTGCCCTCCAATCATTTTCGACTTTTAATTAGGGCACTAGGCTTTTGAATTTCCAATAGAATTAGCCTTTTTTGAAGTTTCTGCGACTCCGCTTTTTATAAAAACCTTATATGCCCCCAGGGCATAACTTACAACCCTTGCCCCGAGAGATATAGGGGAGTGCCCTCCTCAAAAACGCAATTTCTATCCGGAAATCAACTACGCTGAACAAAATGGTTATCTCAGTATTTCGATTGGATGTGTTTGGGGAAATGGTGGGTGCCGAAGGGGTGTTAGTTGCCTTCCAATCACTTTCGACTATTAAAAAGGGCACAAGCCAGTCCAATTTCCAATAGAATGAGACCTTTTCTAAGTTTCTACGACATTTCCTTTGATACGAAGTGCCCTGGTCTAAAGGAAAAAAAATACATTGTGCCAACATCGTTCTTTACTTAGGCAGCGCGATTGCGCTGCCTATGACTGTTGAGTGTGACTTCTACTATTACCGCTTTAAATACTGCTACTACTATTAAACTAAATTTTAACATTTTTAATTGCTAAAGTTTTGTTAAAAGGGTCTATCTGAGTGTCAAAAAACTTAACCAAAAAATACTATAAATATTAAAGTTATGAAAGCAGCACATCTTCAATATCAGAAGAATAGGTAGAGAACCAAGGACACTAAAAGGTAAATCTAATTCTTTAAATAGGTAAAGTGGAGATTTACACCACCATATACGTAATAAACATTACAAAGACTGGGATGTCAATTTTTAATGAAATAAATATTCACTTTTAATTCAGTTTTTATGCTCGCGGGTGCCAAATTTAAAAACAAAAATGTATTTAGCAAATAGTATTGGAAAGAAGTGTATATTTCATGGAATAGCTGTGCCACAAAGCTAGGCATTGATTTGCATATTATTGAAATCATTCAATACTTCAGATTAATAGTTGTTGATTGAGCTATAAGAGCATCTTTTGGGGCGGCAAACGACAAACTATCCTATTTTGTAATATTTATCCCTTTCAAATACTTATTTTATAAATGTCGCTTTTATTACTTTTATTATAAATTTTTTCACAGTTTGGTTTGAAAATACTTTGTAACTTTGCAGAAGAATTCGGACTCTTCATAACTTTAATAAACCAAAAGAAAAATCATGAAAAATCCTGGTTTTCAGCCAATGAATGTATCCAAGATGGAGCCAGATGCCAAAAAATGCTTTCATTTTGATGTCCTTGGTACTATAAAGGCCAATCAGTTGAAACTTGCAGAGCAAGTTGAAGTGAATGCGAACATAAGGACACTATATGCATATCGGTTGTCAAAACGGGTTATCTGCAACATCTGAGTGAAGACTAAGATTATCGTATTGAACTACTGCTACTACTACTACTACAAACTCACCGCAGCACCAAGCCACCTGAGGCCAACACAGCTGCGTAAGCTCCTCCTCCACCCCAATCTATTCAAAGTCTCCCTTTTACACCCGCCCACGAAGTTCCTATTTCCATTAAATCTTTCTTTATGAAGTCATCCCACCCCAGACGGGGACGACCTGCTTTCCGTTTAACCCTAGATGGTTGGCCGAAAAGAACAATCTTCGGCAATCTGTCATCCTTCACTCGCACAACGTGCCCTAGCCACCTCAACCTTTCTTTCATTATAGCCCTAGAGATCGGTATCGAACCACATTTTTGTACAGCCTATTATTTGAAATAGGGTCAGTCAGCCGGGTACCCAGAACAATTCTTAAGCAAATTCTCTGGAAAACATTTAGCAAATCTTCATCCGCTTTTCGGAGCGTCCATGCTTCAGAGCCATATTTATCATATTATCAATAATTTGATTCAATTATTGATATAAATTGATTGATATCAATATATCAATCAATTATTTGAAGTTTCAATATTATCATATTGAAACTTCAAATAAATGTCAACTTGGATGTTGAACTAAAACAAAAGATGTAAAGTGCAACCAGGCTGTCAAAATGGCATGTCTACAGTATCTTTGGAATAGCTAAGGAAATTGAGTTGGAGCTCTTAGAGATTGTTGAGGAGGAATAACGAACTGAGTTAAAATAAATTATGGGCAACTAAATTGAAAAAAAGACCTATATGAAACTATCCTTTCTCGAAACTATCGATACATAATGAGGAGGATGTTGAACTAAGTCAAAAGATGCTAAGTACTTTCAGGTTGTCAAAAAGCAATTAATAGATATGGAATGGCAAGTTTAAGGTGTCAGAACTTTTAGGGAATGTTACTAGGACGTTGAAAAAAATCTACAGACTATTTGCTGCCAGGTTGTGAAAAGGGCGTAAGCACAATATTTCAAAAAAAGCTAGGTTATTAAATTTGAACTTCCAGGGAATTTTTAGAAGAAATTTAAGCTTAATTAAAAGATGTTATGTAATTCAATTTTGTCCGAATTATATCATTTCCTCAGCCCACCTATCAAACACTCACGTAAAATTCACATATATAAAATTAAACAATCTTAGATAAAGAGAGTCCATTAATCCTTCTGTACTTTTTATTATCTTATTTTATTTTACCTTGAAAAATAAATGATAAAATTTTTACTACAACTTAAGGGGCTATTCATTGTCATTGGCAATAGCTAAGCAAAATTCCTTGCGCGGAGGGGTATCGCGAAGTGTTCTGTTTAATTGTTTAGTTTATTTTTAGTGAGTTCGTTTTGTCACAATGATATGAAAAGAACTAAGCTTTTTCTTTCTTATTTTGACTACTTTTTTGACTATCCTAGGTAGAGTCCAGAGAGAGAGGTTGGAGGCTGGTACTGGGATATATTATTTGAGTCCTATATTATTTGAGATATCTTTACTGGGGGAAAGTAAGAGTTTTAGAAGACAAATTTTGATCTTGGTGATTTGTGCCCTTATACTTGCATCCTGGGCCAAATAGTTTTAATACTTGGATAGTTCTTTCCGATTTTTCATTGGCTATTATTATCCTCGTTTCTCTCTTCGTTCCTATGTTTCGTTTTGTTGTGAGTAGCCACTGTGGTCTCAAAAATCATTTACAACAGGAAGTTTTCTTCCCTCAGTACCAACAAAGGATAATTAGACAATAGATGTAGAAAATTTTAAAACACCCTCGAATAGCGTGGAAATGACGTCATTTTTTAACAAAGTGAAATTTGAATCAGCGCATAAAATAACTGATCCGTACGTTAGAGGTAACTTTCCAAAGTTCATGGACAGAGTGGTCTCCAGAACAAACAGTGCGGGAGGGAAGGAGGGATAACAGAGGGAAAAAATAAATATACCCAGAAAGGGGATACCTAGATAGAGAAGCAGATATTGAAGTAGAAGGAATACAATTCGGAAATATTACACAGGAAGATTTGAGGAGTAACCAAAAGGATACGGAGGCTTGAATTTATAAACAAAATGATAGGAAAGAAGCTTAACGGGGTAGTAGGAATGGTGTGTGTGTAACTGAACACCCGTGTAACTGAACCCCAAGCAACTGAACCCCTTTAACTGAACCCACGTGTAACTGAACCACCGTGTAGCTGAACTACCGTGTAACTGAACCCCCATATAACCGAACCACCGTGCAACTGAACCCCTGTATAACCGAACTCCCGTGCAAGTGAACCCCCGTGCAACTTGAACCCCCATGCAACTGAACCCTCGTGCTAGTGAACCCTCAGTCAACTGAACCCCCTTTAACTGAACCCTCGTGCAACTCAACCCCCGTGCAACTCAACCCCATTTAACTAAACCCCCGTGTATTTGAACCCCCATGTAACTGAACCCCCGAACAACTGAACCCCCGTATAGCCGAACCCCCTTGCATCTGAACCCTCGTGTTACTGAACCCTCGTGCAACTCAACCACCGTACTTACATTGGGTAAAACACAATAGGGTTATGAACCATAGTTATGGTATAGTTATTTACTATGGTATATTTATTTACTGTGGTATATGGTATAGTTACATACTAAGGTATAGTTATTTAACCGTTAAACTGTTTTAAATTAAATGGCCATCCCAAAATTTAGATTGGATGTATTTGGGGGAAAAATAGGGTGGGGTGGAAGCCCTCCGATCACTTTTAACTCTGAAAAAGTGCGCTGGAAATTTTGATTTCCAATCGAATGAGCCCTCCCCCTTAAAGTTCATACAAAATTTATTATACAAAAACTTTATGTGTTAGCAATGAGCATCTAGCTTAACTTACAGCCCTTGCCCCAGATGCTGCTGGTGGGGTTGTTAACCCCAAAGGCATGGTTATTTGATCTTCAGACTATTTTGAATTAAATGTTTATTTTTATTTTGATCCGATGTATTTGGGGGAGGAGGGTGTCACTTAGGAGGGAGAGGCTGATTGTCCTGTGATTACCTTTGATTCTTCAAAATTGAACTTGAGCTTTCCATTTCCAATTGAATGAGTCTCTTTCAAAGTTCTTGCGACCATCCCTTCTATAAAAACCTTAAATTTTAACAGTTGGTAACTTGCAATAACATACAGATTGCTGATACAGGTGTATCAGCAATTTTTTTGGGAACAGCTTAGCGTATCAACATGAAACTTCTGGGGCATCTACATGCTACTACTGCTATTAATAATGCTACAACTACTACAATTCAACACTATTATTACTTCTAGCGCTCGTACTACGACCTCTGCTACTATTAAACCAGCACTATTAAGGCTACGCATATCAAGTTGAAAATTTGACAGAATAAGGTATTTGAGGTGGAACTTGAACTAAATCAAAATACACTAAGTGCATGCAGATTTTCAAAATGGCATGTCTCAAAAACTTTCAGAGAGTGCTTAAAGGGAAAGTCAATCCACCAAAAGGAAATATGTGCACGCTCAGGCCTGGATTTACCACTAGGTCCCTAGGCCCGGACCTAGAAACGCATAATGCTAGCAGGAGCAATAAATTATCACTGAGTAATTTTTTCCTGACAAAAACTGGACTGATGTGATTTATCGTCACCAGGTTGCCTATTCACAGAAAAGTGACTTTAAAACAACACAAGAATTCCATGGTCACTTATAAACTGTCAGATGTCTCCCAAGAATGGTAGCTGAGAGTTCGGTATTACCCCTCTCTTTCATCACTTTTCGCTCATCAGTTGTGTTCTGTTAACACACAGTTACATGGTTACACACAGTTACAGTTACATGGGGGTTCAGTTACACAGGGGTTTAGTTAAATAGGGTTGATTTGTACGGGGGTTGAGTTGCAGAAGGGTTCAGTTAAAGGGGGTTTATTTGCATGAGGCTTCAGCAGCGTGAGGGTTCAGTTGCACGGGGTTCAGTTGCATAATGGTTCATTAGCACGAGGGTTCAGTTGCACGGGGGTTCGGTTGCACAGGGGTTCAGTTGCACGGGGGTTTGGTTATACGGGGGTTCAGTTGTACGGGGGTTTAGTTACAATGGGGTTCAGTTACATGGGGGTTCAGTTACATGAGGGCTCAGTTACCCGGGGATTTAGTTAAATGGGGTTGAGTTGCAAGGGGGTTGAGTTCCTCGAGGTTTCAGTTAAAGGGGGTTCAGTTGCATGAGGGTTCAGTAGCACGAGGGTTCAGTTCCACAGGGGTTCAGGTGCACGAGGGTTCAGTTGCACGGGGGTTCGGTTATACAGGGGTTCAGTTGCACGGGGGTTCAGTTGCACGGGGGTTCGGTTATACGGGGGTTCAGTTACAGGGGTTCAGTTGATTGGGGTTCAGTTACACGGGGGTTCAGTTACAATGGAACCAGTAGGAATACCCACACAGACTTGAAGATATACTTAAAGGAAAAGAACTCGAAAACAAGTGAAGAAATGAAAGAGTTGGTGGAAAGGTGGACCAAAATATGAAAGTTGTGAAGTTGTGAACACAGATATCAAACGAAGTTGTGAACATAAACCTGGATATAGAGAGTATGATAGAAATACACACAAATATACAGAAAAAAAAGTACAGTTAAACACAAGCGAGGGGAATTAGATTGTTGGAATTGTGGTACAACAGGGCATTTTTCTAGCAATTGTGTAAATAAAAATGGTCAAAAAACGTATAAATACCAGCCTGGGCAATGGCCAATGGTAATGAAAAAGTTGAGAGTCTTGTAAAATCATTCAAAATACTGGAAAAATTGAACGGAAAATTGGTCGAAATGGTAATTGACTCCGGTAGTGAACAAACTTTTGTGCGAACCAACCTAATTAATAGGACAGAAATAAATCATACGGATACAGTTACAACTGTATGTTATTATGGAGATAAGCACCCTTGGTCATCGCCTGGGTTAGAGTATAAATAGCAAAGAATGATGAAGCGATCCTAAGAAAAACAGTAAAAGCATACCTATTTCCTTTTCTAGTAGTAGATGTTATTGTAGGAAGGGACTTCAGACACACAGAATATCTATTGTCCTTAAAAGCTACTTTTAAAAATGGCGAGGAAGGGCACCCCATTCGGCAGGAGAGTAAACAAGATGGTTATTCCAAGCCCATCCCGTCTAAGGGAGAATATACGGGCGACTTATATAACGAAAGCTTGCCATTTCATAGGAGAATTGAATATTTCAAATTGGCTAGGCCAATTTTAAAAGAAAATGAGACAGTTAAAATTGATTTTTGGGGAAATATTTTGGAAAATAGCAAACTTCAAAAAAATTATACCAAATATGAGGTGCCAAAAAGTAGGTACCAAGATGATACACTCAGGGTGCCAGGGAAGATTGGAATCAAATTCATTGTACGAGCTTTCCCCCGTAAAGCCCTAAAAATTTTAATCTAATATGAAAAACCAAATGTGGGGATTCGACTTCCATTTGATAACAAATTATTTATTTCTGCCCTGAAAATAAAGAGACGTAAAAGCGATAAGAAATATGGGAAACAAAATTACAATTTTAGAGTTCAGTTCTCATTTAGTGACAATTATTTTGATTCAGATACGAAAGCAAAGAAAACTAAGAGAAAGAAAAGAAATATGAAATATGAAAAGAGTATATAAAAAAAATGCTGTCTAAAAAAAACACTGGATTTCAATTAGAAGTTGAAGATAATTTATTTTGCACATCAAAGAAATTGGATTAAATTAAAAAAGAGGCAAGAGATACAAAAAAGAAATATAGGATACAAATTCCGTCTGCAATAATGGAGAGTAATAATGTGGGAGAGTACAAAATTTCGGCGAGATTAAAAATCTTAGGAGGGAGAGGTAGGTCTTGGATCCACTAGAAAAAACAGAAATAACCGGGAAATAGAATTGAATGGATTACAACGGGTTTCAGAAAATTCGGGAGGTAGTGAGTTTCGAGTTGGATTTGAAGACCTTGGGAAGGAATCTCAGATTGGTCCTACCAATTATAAAGAGTATTTCACCTCAAATAAGGGGGAGTCGTCCCTTGTGGAGGATCTCATTCTCGAATTCATGAATGAGTTCCAGTTCCCTTAACTTGCAACTGTTGGAAGATTTATGATCCTTTTCCCGAGTCGAAGCTTCTTCAAACTAGAATCATTGGGAGACACTCTCTCCAATTACCAGTCACTACATACCCGTTTTAAACCTTTGCCCAATAGCCCCATTTGCTATTATTACCAAGTATTGGAGTCGACAGTCACTTCCTCCAAACCGTATACCTTGAGCTGTATTTCGAAAGCTTTATCTTCATTTGACATTGACGTTTTTTCTTAATGCGATTATCCCAGGCAATGCGACCAAGAAAAAACTTATTCATGTTTCGATTGGAGTTTAACCCCATACTTTTGTAAACCAATCAGTACTGTGAACCCTTTCATCTCGTACCCCAAGAGATTTCAAATTATACAAGAGCTAATTTGTTTTTTAATTGTTTTTTAATGATGTTCGTTGGTTTTGATCGTCTGAGGTAGAGAGGCTAGTTCGGTCAATCCCTCTTGACCTCTGGTATCGTTGCATTTGCCAGAACCCAATTCTTCGCTACTCTTAAATGAAAGTTTTTTTAGAGCGAGAAAATTCTCGTTAATCGTGCTGTGAACCCCTGATTAAAGTTGACCCAAGTCTATATGGTTATTCCTTTTAGATGTTTTCATGAAGCTTGGGAACTGGTTGATACATGAATTCCCCTTGGCATTGTGCGATAATTATTGGATTAACTTAGCAATATTATATTCCAGAAATCTCGTAGATTTTCCTTCTTCAAAATACCAAACCTGAAGTAGTGGGAAATACAGCCAATAGCTTCAACTTGATTGAGAGACATTGAATGGCGATGAATCCCATGCCAAGCGACTGGTATGAAAGAAGAAACTTCAACCAAGCTGTAGCTATAGTAGAAATTGCTCAAAAAAGGAAGACGGGAAGAGGAGACATTTGATGATTTTGAAGTTGGTGTTGTGTATTTGTGCTTTGACCTTTTATGTTCTGAACTGGCATGATGGGGGCAATTTGTCTTAGGAGGGATGTGCTGGAGCCCTTGGCCCTGTTTATTAGGTAAAATATCCTTTTTGTAAATTTAATTTTATTACATTTTAATTTCATTACTTTCACCATGGGCTTAGCTATCATTAATATCCTTTCATCCTGTTAATATTTTCACCTCGTTAACTGATTAAGACATGTCTAGAAAGGATCCACTAATTAGCTCACTTCTTAGAAAAATATAGGCAACCGATGTCTGATACAAGTATAGATATAGAGTGCAAAATCCAAGGTTAAATTTTGCACTTCAACTTGAAGGGTTCATTCATTGCATTTAGTCAGAGCTAAACAGCCCTCCATACGTGAAGGCGTGTCGCGAAGTGTTTTTTTTTTTTTTTTGAGTTGATTTTTAGTGAGTTCATTTTGTGATTCTGATTTGAAAAGAAGTATGATCATTCTTTCCACTTTTGACTTATTTTTGACTAGCTTAGGCAGAGTATACAGAGAGAGCAGAGACTGGTACAAGTGTAGAGTCCTACATTATTTGAAATTTCTTTCCTGAGGGAAAGCAAGAGCTTTAGAAGTAGAATTTTGAGCTTCATGACTTGGGCTCTTATAGTGACATCCTGGGTCAAATAGTACGGCAAACACATACCACAGAAAGTACGCTTGTCATATCACTTCTGTTTATCGGGAACCCGCAAAGTCAAAACTTTTAAAATCCGAATTCAAATATGTGGGTTGAAAATCAGTATAGTATCTGGGGTTTTATACTTGACTTTGACTTACTTGACTTAAAGCTCTTTCTCGGCAGCGTCACCTGCGTAGTGGGAACCAGTCGTCAGTACCGTTAGTCTTCTCTAGAGTAGCCTGTTTTGGGCAAGGGTAGGAGCTTCGCAGGGGTCAATGCCCCACGCTTTGAGTCGATTGCGCATGATATCTACCCATCTCATACGTGGTCTACCTCTGGGGCGTGTCCAGCAGTTTGCACTTTGATCGAAGTCAAATATAAGTCGGACAGGTGTTTCAGTGGGTAGGCAAAGTAAATGACCGTACCAACGCAGCAAGCGGGACTCAAGCTGTTCGGACAGGGGGTGATAATTTAATGGACAGGATGATATCTATTTTCCGTATCCTGTCGAGCCACCTAAAGTGTTCAATTTTGTGGAGGGGTTTTGTTTGGACAGCATCTACCTTCATCATCTGCGACTGCGTCAAAGGCAAAGTCTCCGAAGAGTACAACACGACACTTGCTACCGAGGCAGAGTAGATACGACCTTTCGTTAGACGGCTTATCTTGGGTTTGTGGTATATTGGTCTCAGTAGACGGCCGAAAAAGGCGTTCGCCTTCGCCGCCCTCGCTGATATCTCTGCATCTAGATTTCCGTTTGTGCAAACAATTGAACCAAGGTGGGTGAACTGCTTGGCTATCTCAACATCTTAGCTGCATACTTCAATAGTTCTTAGAGGGCTGCATGGTGTCTTGTCCACAGGTATAGTAATAGTTTGGTCTTAGTCCAGTTTACATTTAAACCAAGTTTTCCTGCAGCAGATGCTAGCGTTTCCAGGGCAGTTTTGATGTCAGGGAAATTTTAGAATACCATTGCAACATGTTCAGTGAAGTTGATATCTGACAGAACTCTTCCAGCAAAATCGATGCTAGACGGATGCACCAGGAGTGTTTTGTAGAGAAGATGGTCCATGACACAGTTGAAGACTTTGGGAGCAGCAGCGCAGCCTTGTCGAACACCCTTTCTAATTTGAAAATGTGATGAGAGCTGGCCATTTACAATGGCAGCACTTTCGGTCTTATTGTATAGTTGTTTAAACAGATTGATAATCTTGTTAGGTACACATATTTTCTCATAGGACAGACAGAAATCCAACCACCTTTGTTTTATAGCTTTGAGGGTAGACTAATATTATTTAACAATCCCTCTCCACATAACCTGAAAGATTCAACATACCTGAAAGAATTACCTTAATACAACTTAATACACTTTTGCAACAGTGCACACAATGTCTTTTAATTTAGTTCAATTACCCAGTCAATATTCTCTCACTGTTTTAATGCGCACCTTTAGCCATTCTTGAGATACCACATATTTGCTCTTTGGAAAAAATCAGAAATAAAAATTGGAAAAATACTAAGTATTCGCAGTAGTATCACAAGTCACAGTCTCCGCAGTAGTTCTAGTAAATTTAGTAGCAGTCGCAGTTGCAGTTACAACTAGTCATGATCAATTGTAGTCGTAACTGCAGTTGAAAGAGCTCCAAGTAGCAGTCGAAGTCGCAGTGTTTGCATATGTTTGCATATGTTGCAAATGCGTATGTTTTCAAAGTCACAGTCACTGTATCAACTATTCAATGTAAATTAAGGAAGCAATTGCAGTCAATGTCAAGGATATTTGTAGAGGGAAATTAGTTGTTGTACAGTTCATCATTACTCAGAATAGTACAGGAATAATAAGGTTTAACCAGGAACAAATTGAGAAAGTAATACTTCCTTCACTATCCAGACGAGAAAAAAATTGCTGAACAACATACCCAAAATCACCATCTCTAACTCGTTGCGAATTTTCTTTTTTTTGCCGGTTTTGTTTATTAATTGTTTATTTTTTTGGAAAAAAATGAAATATCACGAAACTGGTTTTTGATATGTCTTTCTGTATCAGATTTAAAATCTGAACCGATATCTGATGTTAGTTTCTCCAAATGTCAAAAAATAAATCAGAAATACTCTGTTTTTGAACCAAAATGAACAAATTTTAACGTTTTAGGAAAAAAAACAAGCTTACGATAGAAGTTTCTTTATCAGTTTTCAGTTGACAAACTAGGTTTTCTGAAATACTTCAAGATCTTTTTAATACCCATCCTCCCCACCCTTCCCCAAAACTCTTGCTCTTCACAGGAATTTGAGATCAAAATCCATTCACCTTCATCACTATAAAAAACGACGTGGTAAAAACTATTCTTAATAAAATGTAAGAAAATTGCACATCTGATTGATCATAGGAACAAAAATCACAGGGAAAGTTAAATCACAGGCTTAAAGCTAATCCTCAGGAAATTCTTCTTCTTGACACTTCGCGTTGTTGCACGAAACTCCTCTACATACTCGGCAAGCTAAAGTGCATTCCAGGCCATTTTTATTGCAGGAGTATATCTCACTGTCTCAACCATCAGCTCAGCAAGAACACTTCACTGTCTTTAGAAGATGAGGAGGAGCAGCGGGGAAATCAGTCATTTTTGGCTCTAGAACTTCGTTGCCTTGAAGACTCCATCCCCAGCTTAGGGGGTCAACCGTGTTCCCTAGTCAAATCTGAACCTGGCTGTAGACTCGAAACGAATGATACTTCGCTGCCATCATAGTCGGAGGCAGCTCTTGTGGGTGTACAAATGAGGAGGCAGTATTGACTTTCCTCTGGAAAACTTGGTTAATGGCAGTGTCAAGACTTGGCAGATTCTGGGAGTTGTAGAGCATCAGCAAATCTTTCTCTCCAGCCGCAGCTATCTTATCATGAGATGCCAATTTTTTGGTAAACAGGGTACCGGCGTCTCTGAAACTCGAGCTGGATAACAATAGCTGAAGAGCTTTTCCTTTTCCGATGCCATAAAAGTGCAATTCTGTGTCGCAACCCAGTATAGCGTGACAGAATAGCATCAGCTGGCAGACTTCTGATCCTAGCTTGTCTTTCATCTGAAAAATATCCCAAGCTAGGCATTCACTTCCAAATTTCGCTTCCGGTGAGAAGTAAACTCTATTTGAACTCGTGTCTACATGATAGAAGAGAAGGACGAGAACATCTGTGTCATCAGCAACCACAACTGTGTCGCTATGGAGTGCAGTTTCCGTACCCATCTTTATTATGTCTTGATCAGCATCTCGTTCAGAGTGGTATACATCGCAACCGCTGGCTACCAGAGCGTTTCCAAGAATCTTCAGAAAACGTAATTTGTTCTCCTTGCATGAAAGAAACTCCTTTTTCTTCACGCAAAAATTCGTATCTTTGATAAATAACACTTTGCGGCCGACAGATCCAGCTTGACGCAAATGGGTTGCATCTTTGATTGACGGACCCCCCTCATATCTGTCGAAGACGACAACTGCACGGGAATACTTTTTTTCGACGTAATGAATGTACGAAGACATGATAGCCTTGAATGTGGAAGCGACCTTCCATGGGATCTGATAGAGAAGGGCGGCCATTCTAAGACGAAACTAGTAATTCCCACCGGTCTTGGGGACTGAGCATCAAACCCACATGACTGATAGACTGCTTTTGCTAGCTCGGGCTTGTTTGCCTTTCGCATGAATCTGTTTCTTTCTAAAAGAGCAGGAGGAATGATACAGAGCTCAAACTTGAAATAACCTTCCTTCAGACTAGACCTCTGGGCAACGATAATGAACCTCTGAAAAAGTAGCGCCGGGTTGATGTGCGCCACTTCAGAAGAGCCCAAATTTTTTGTGGTCATCAGAGTCACTTGGTCTTTTTTTAAAAGACGTATTCCTTCAAGGTCTTTTCTGACATCTTGTCTAACATTTTCTTTCCAGCTGATTCGGCTTCGTCAACATTCACGTCTGGAGATGAAGTTACTCCATTTGCAACGTTTCTCAGTTGTGCATTGCCTTTGAATGGGGATGACACTTTGAAGAAATCTACCAACTTCGTGGTTTCTTCACAGTCACGGTATTGTCTGTTCAGACTCAAGTCATGATGCTGCTCGCTTGTAGAGTAGCCGATATTCGTCAGGTTCTGCATCAACAGGTTGACCTCAAGACACGCCAGCCTCGATAGGACCCAAATGGCTCTCTCTTCTTCAGTCATGCCACCACCACCAGTGAGTCCTCCCGATGTCTTTAGGCTTCGCATGCACTCTTGTTCAATAACTAAGTCTGCTGAGATGCCGGCCCAGCGCCGATCTGACCTTCTAATCGTGTGTCCTTGCTCACTGAACATCTGAAATATTTTTGGGGGACGACTGGGAAGTTTAGTCACCTCTTGGACGTAAAACCAGACAGATTTCACGTAAAGGTTGTGCCCAGATGTGGCTAGGTAGGGAAGCATTTTTGCTGCAACCTGCAAATGCAGGTCCCATAGACCCAGTCTCTCGGCACGTATAAACTTGAGAAGCTCTACAACCATGTCAAGGTACTTGAGCCAGAGCTTTGCTGTTCGCTGATCTCGTAATTCTTCAATCTTCTGTTTGATAATAGTTTCCAGTAGTCCCAGCTCTGGTGCTTCTTCAAGGTCTCTGGGAGACATTTTTGTCTCAAGGGTGTCGTTGAGGAGTTTCTAAAGACCAATAATATCCAAAGTTCTTGCATTTTGCCCTAAAAGATGAGCGTAGAGAGCCGAGCTCACGAGAATGTGAGCTCTAATAGCTTTAGAAATCAGAGTATATCTCTGATCTCTGAGATTATATGTGGTACCGTTGCCGGTACGTATACTATTTCCAAGATTTCTTTGAGCCCACTGTCTTGCATCAGGTGTCTTACGCATCCGACGAAGCTCATCATCAAGTGAAAGCCTCCGAGTTGGATGATAATGTTTTCCAGCTCATTTGACACGTCGGACTTGATAAACTTTATTGCCTTCCACCAAAGTGGCTGATCGAATATGACAACTGGCGTAAATCTGTATTTCCTCCCCTGACAAGCAATGAAGCAAAGGGTTGAGTATAGGCATGACTCATTGCTACAAGGCAGATCGATCATGGGCAAAAAAATAATACTTGCTTTGTCGCAAGGGGTTTGTGCATCTTCGTTCAGCAAGTACGAGAAAACCGATTGCATAAAACCATTCCAGTTAGGTCTTGGGCTCTTGAAAAACCACGATCACAACCAGAGATGGTCAAGGATTGCGAATGGATCATTCACAATGGTCTGTGATATTTTCTCGTACTGAATCTGAGTCAGCACTACTTTACTTATCCGAAAAGGGTAAATAGGGTCTCAACCTTTGAGCGTCACAGTGTCTAGAGAAACACTCCCTCTTGGGATTGGTGCCACTCTGTTTTTCAGAGGGGGAGTGACATATGCTAAAATTGACATACCGTGGAAAGTGCCCTTTCTGTCAATCGTGCACATATCATGATCTGCATTAATGGACAAAAAAACACACAAAAAAGGTATCATGCTTATCACTTAGTTTTTTTTGCCAAAAATAGCGAAATTTTGTTATTATTATTACTAAAAAAGGATTTTTTTTCAATTTACTTGACGTTTATAAGGAAACTAACGTCAGAAACAGTTTCAGCTCTCAATTCTGATAGAGATAGACGTATCAACCACTCATTTCGTACCACTTAATTTTTTCATGAAAAATAAAAATTAATGTAACAAAAATAGCGAAAAAAAAATTCGCAACGGGTTAGAGATGGAAATTTTGGATATGTTGTTCCGCGCTTTTTTATGGTCCGGATGGTGAAGAAAGCATTACTTAATCAATTTGTTCCTGGTTCGGGCATTTTTTTTCCGTATTTTTACTGTACTAGAGGACGTCTGCTTTAATTTTTGCATGTAATTTTCAGGTTTTTTATCATTATTTTAGTGGTTGTTTTTGACGGTGTTTTCTTCATTTTTTATTTTTACACTTTTCTGGATTTGCATCTTATTTTCATTTACACTGGCTGGAAATATCTTTGTTTTTCTTTTGTTCAAATTTTTTCTCATCTTGTGTTGCGGTTGCAGTCACGGGTCATGACAATTGTAGTTCACAGTAGTAACAGTCAAGAGTAAGCGGAGTGTTGGTTGGAAGAGGTTAGAGTCAAAATTATTTGAATTAGTAACAACACACGCAAGCAGTAACAAAAAATCACAGTCACAGGTAGTTGGAGTCGTAAATAGCCGTAGCACGGGCGAATCAAGTACAAAATTTTCGGGGAGACCGAATGTGACAATGGTGTAAATGAAAACAATCTTGATAGAGGGATTCGATGTGACAAATAATTGACCAAATCTACAATAATTGACCAAATTGACATATTCATTCTAAAAAAAAGAGTAGAAAAAAAAGAAAAAATAAGAAATTAGGGAACCAGAAAAAATCTTGGGGGGTCCCCCTGGATCCACCACTGAGCTGTAGTTGCACTCATACATTGTTGCAGTAGGGATAGCAGTAGTATTTATAATGGAACAACTAATAGATGGAGTACTAGAGGCAGTAGAGGGCAATTCACTTTCAATTTTTCAATAAAAATGATCTAAAAAGGCATTTTTACCAAACGCAAAATCTGTTTTTCAAAACCTAGAAGGGAGGATTAGGTGGCAAAAAGATAGAGGCAGGGTTTTCTCCCTCCCCCATTGGTTTCATTGCTCATGAAAGCTCAATAAGTGATGTTCAACAAGAGAAGACAGGAGTCGGAAACTCCTAGTGCCAAATATAATAATAATATTAACATTTATTTACACACCAGTAGGGAGGACAGTACCAGCGCGGGACGAACAAAATTTATGCATGTTTTTTGGTCTGTTTGTTGGTGGTTATTTGATGGTTTTGTTCTGTTTGACGGTTATTTCATGTTGTTTCTGTTCTGTTTGTTGATGATTATATGGTCATTTGATGTTGTTTCTGTTCTGTTTGTTGACGGTTATTTCATGGTTTCTGTTCAGTTTGTTGATTGTTGTTTGATGTTGTTTCTGTTCTGTTTGTTGATGGTTGATGATTTGATATTTTTTTCATGTTCTGTTCTGTTTGATGGTTATTTGATGTTGTTTCTGTTTTTTGATGGTTATATTGTTGTTTCTGTTCTAGTTATTGGATGGTTGTTTGATGATTATGAGTGTTGGTCAATTTATTTGTTGTTTTCTTGGATGTAGACACAAGTCCAACAACAATTGCTGGATTATCGATTCTAACGGGAACAGGATCACGTGTCTCTTTCAAGGTTAATCAGGGAATGTTTCTAAATGTATTGATCCGCTAACGGGACAGAATCACGTGTCTCTTTCTAGGACAATCAGAGAGTTACGTAAGGTTTCCCTTACATCACAATTCAGCCTTTAGATTTTGTTTATAATGGACATGCGTTGAGGTTAAATTATCATACAGTCTCAAGACTTCATGGAGAGAACATCAGATATTCTTGACATGGTAGTTTTAGGTACATCGATTAATAATGTGAGTTCTGTTTAGTAAATTTTCTTAGGTAATTTCCAAATAAAATCCTTTTTATAGTCCCCCTCCAACAAATTCTCCCCCTACCCCCCCCCCCATCAAAAAATCTCCACTATGCGATGTTTATAGTCGTTAGAAAGCATAAAGTACACTCTTTTTTACCGTGTAACCCCCCCCCCCCCGTTAACGATTTTAATTCTTTCATTGGAAATACCCCCCTACCCCCCCCCCCCCCCCATCAAAAAATCTCCACTAAGCGATGTTTATAGTCGTTAGAAAGCATAAAATACACTCTTTTTTACCGTGTAACCCCCCCTCCCCGTTAACGATTTTAATTCTTTCATTGGAAATAATTCCCTTTTTCGATAAATTTATACAATTTACAATGCATCTTTCTGTATCCTAGCTAAAAGTGACAACTTACATACGTCAATTTTTAGATATTAATACACTGATCCCCTTATGACATTAAGCCGCTAACCTGACTTAAACATTTCCGTAAAGATTTAAATAGGGGTAATTATTGGCACCCGTCAAATGCGCATCCTGTGTAACTCAATTACAATCGTTGGATTAAGCTTATTGTCTGATTAACCAAGAAAAATGGTTTCACAAAAAAGATGCGTTTTCTGGTCAAATTAAAGACAGTAAATCCTTTGAATTGCTAGAGGTGTGGGTGTTAGTTATGATAAATAATGTCATATTAAAAATGTTTTCTATTTTGAGTACTCAGTGTTTATATGGGGGGGGGGGGGGATAAGAAAAAGACACATACCTACTATGAGAAGGTTTATTGAAGCGCAGGTCATTTTAAATTATATAAATTGATACATCCTTTGACCCTAGAGGAATAATGTGCAAATATATACGTTGTGTCTCTAGGCATGTATTTAAATTTTTTCTAAATGGTAAAAATAGGATTTCTATACTTTTTGGTTTTATTTCCATCATGGAGTGTATTTAATTTTTTCTCTAAATGGTAAAAATAGGAGCTACTGACTGTCGCGGTATATTTCTCTTAAATTTTACTTTTTGCTTTGCTGAAAAACGGGGGGGGGGGAGGGGCCTCTTTGGACAATGGCAGATGCTTTCTAGACAAATTATACCTTACAAAAAATTCTATAGAATGGGGGTACTAATTATTCTTCTGTAAAAGGGGAATCATTATTTTACCCTAAATTTTTTCTTCTTTTTAAGGACGAATCTGACAAATGCCCTCCTCCATCAAAGACGACTAGGGCTAATGATAAAACTCCGGTGAAGGCGTCAGTTGTGCAGTATGGCCACTGGCCGTGGCCCTCCAGACAAGCGATGTCTGCACAAGATCCACACCATCGACCTGCCACGCTGCCTGCCACAGTCCAATCCGAACAGGCACCAATACAGCCTGGCAGAAAATTAAAGAGAGAGTGGATGGCTGCTCATAACGACACTGATGCACAAGATTGTGAGGTTGTTCCCTATCAAGCATTACCGGGCCCTTCACAAACAATGCAAGGTGAGAATGATATGGTCCCTACAGTTCTCAACATGCAAGATGTAGACCTAAATGTAAGTTTAAATTTTATTTCACACTAAAGATTTTTTCTCCCAAAGGAAATATAGCGTTCTCCTTTTGAACTGTTTAATTATTGAATCATGTCAAGTGCATGCTTTCAGCCTGCTAAATTCTCTTGAATTAGGTTAGCGAAGCCAAAAAGGCACTATATTCCGGTCCTAATTTCCAACAGTAAGTAACAAAATCTATTGCAATATTGTTTCTCAAGTAAAACTGCTTTATTAACCGAATAGCTCACCTTACCTCTGCAGATATCATAAAAACAACTTTCTATCAGAATGAGTTGTGTATCATGACAGGATATGGCCTGAAAGGGATAGGCTATCCATTTCAAACCAAGTAAAGACCCCGGTTTTTTCCCAAAGCAGATAAAGAGTATTAATATGAAATTTTGGGGGTTTGTTTGAACAAAATCAAAACCTACTATGAGCTTGTATATTTTCAAAAGGGTGACTAACAATATCTCAAGGGTGGCTTAAATTATTAAGTTGGACCTTTCATAGGAAATTGTGGTAGATTTTTAACTAGCCAGAAGGCGATATGCGTATAGTATTCATATTACCACTACAATTACTGTAACTAATGACGCTAATGGTATTAAGGTAAAACTCTTAGGGAATGTTAAGGGGGAGTTTAAATTAAACGAAAATACTATGTGCATACAGACAGTGATTCTGCTACTACTACTACTAAGCGTGTTTTTAAGCACATGTAAATACTAATCCAATATTAAAAATAGGGTGTTTTAGACACTTTGAAAATAAGCTATTTTCTTTTATAGACTGCGTTGGTTCCATATTCTCTGTGTCCTTCCTCATCAGTTGAAGAAGAAACAAGCCAAGAACTCATTAAAGCGGCAATGGAGTTTCAAGACATTCAGAAAAATGAAACATCAACTATCAACGAATAGCATGGTATCGTTAACTCTGTTGAAATACCTTGTGATATTGATAATTTATTAACTAATTATTTCAACGTAGATAATAGCACAGTTGAGCAAGGCAATGTAGCTAGCTCAGAGGGTGACTTGCCATTGCTATGTCCAAATACATTGCAAATTTCATATGATTTTGCCAATGAGTTAACTGAGAATCCTTCACCCTCAGATTACATGAACATAGTTCCACTTCAAACAAATGAAATGACTCCAATGGATTTACATAGTCCTATTATTGAACAAAGGGGGGGTAGAGGGGGGATAATATACAAGAGGGGGAGGGTAACAATACACAATTTACAATACTAACAGAATTTTATCAAACAAATTCGATATTAAATACAATAGTCGTTTATAGTGCAACCTCTGGGAATCCGTTTAATTCACTTATGGGGGGGGGGGCGGGGAATTTTATATTTGACCCTATAGATATTGTTCATGTATATGTAGGAAAAATTTGTGCACTCTTAGAAAACCAGATTCAGGTGTGGGGGGGGGGGGTTAGGGACTCTATTAAGGTTTCAATTGTTTTAAAATAGTTTATTTAAATGAGGGCAAAAGCGAGTTGTACGATCATTATGTACACACCGAGATGTTAGTGGTCTATCCTCATTTGGAGAATTATGAAACAGTTTTTATGTAGTGGATACACCACATTATTACGCATCTCGAAAATTATAATGAGAACGGGAGTGGTTCTGTAGTTTTATTTATTGAAAATTTAAGTTTAAATATTTTTAAATTTAAAAACGATTTTATTTTAAGAGGTGGGGCAGGTGGGGCGGGGCAAAGGTCTATAGTTTTAAAATATAATGCCGATTGAGAAAGAAGTCGGGGCGTTCAACGAATCTGTTTTCAAAAAGGTCAAAAATGTTTCATGTACGCTTTCCTCATATCAGCATTCGAACCTCTATTATGGGACGGTACAAAGAAAAATTTGGAATACTGGGCTGTACATGGGAAGGAGGGATCTGATTTTCCCCTGTAGATTTCTCTTGTTTAGAGGGAAATTTTCCAGTAACGCTAAGGTCAATTGATATTTTTGAAAAGGCCAATGCCCATTTAAATATCGACGTTACTGTGATCCAATATGAAACTGAATTTGAGGATAGAGCACGTTCTAATAAAAAGGGGGTGTTGTTCCCAGTAAGGGGCCCGTCGATTGAATTGGTGAAGCACTGGGTTTGGTTGTTGTATACACCACCTAGTGAATCCAATGCAATTGGCCATTTCAACCCAATTACATATATCAGTAGAGTTATGGGAGGGGGTAAGGAGCTAGGGGTATGTTTCTACTGTCCAACATGCCTTTCCCAATTTCGTAGTGATTTAAAACTACAGAATCACATGAAGCATTGCAGGCAGCATGGCTATCAAGCAGTGGAAACAGTTCCGGGTGACAGGGTCATTTCAAGGTTTAAAATTTTCAAAATACGCTCCTGCGAAGCAACAAAATCGGTTTCGATTGTGAAGCTAAGCTAGTGGAAGTGAACGACCCCCGATTTCCAAATTGAGTCAAAGAACATCAAGCTATTGCGGTTTCCTATGCCCACGCACAAAAAGACAACTCTAACACAACATTGGATGAGAATGAGTGCATGATCAAGGCATTAACTAAATTAATTGTCACTGCGAATGGAGGTATTTCTCGTTTGAGAAATACTCATTACCCAATTTTGTTGTCAGCAGAGGATCGTCTGGCGATTAAAAAAAATACGCTGGGTTTGTAAGGGGGAATTTGAAGAGGCGATTAAGGGGAAAGGGACTAGGGGGACAAAGGGGGGACGGGGAAAGTCAGGGACCATAATAACTTGTGGCAGGAAGTATCGCCAGGGGGTAGTAATTTTCGTGGTTTAGCACATCAATCGTGCAATGTGAATGTAAGCCAGCAGTTTTTTATACCAGTTTTCATTCACAATTCAAATCATGATTTAAAATTTATTTTACCAGCTTTGGCACGTATGCACAAGGAGGGAGGGGGAGTAGATAGTCCATTTACCTACAATATTATCCCCAAATCAGCTGAGAAGCTGGTGCTTCTAGAGTTGAAATGGTAGGTAGTGAATAATGGACATACGTGCTGGAATAAAATCTGGTTTTTAGATTCGTCTAGTTTTTACCCCAAGGCTTTGAGTCAATTGATTCAAGTGCAGACAAGCGACAATTTTGATAGTTTCCCTCTGCTTAAACAGCGCTTTCAAGACAGTGAAATGTATGACCTACTGACCTGTAAAGGCGCAAATGCATATAACGATTACTGTTCTGGCGCACGGTAAAGTGAGGTGAAACTACCTCCAATTGAAGCTTTCTCTAATTCACGTACCAATAGTGAATGCACTACCGAGGAATATGAATTTGCCGAGAGGGTTTGGGATAAGGGTAATTGTAAAAATGGGTGGGATTATTGTAGAATGTACTTTGCCAGTGACTTTTTAACTCTTTTAGATATTATCTGTAAAAACAGAGATCAAATTTATTCAGAGTTTGGATTAGATATTGGCTACTATTTTTCCACACCACACTTGGTGATGGACTTTATTTTAAAAGTTAGTAGGGAGGAAGTAGGGTTGATCACTGATGTAGATCGACATAATTTTGTAGAAAGATCGATAAGGGGGGGTATGTTTTTCATGGAGATCGTGTTTTAACAACGGATCCAAGTGGACAAGACACTAGTGTAAAGTCTAATGCAGTTTTCCTTGACATGAACTCATTGTACCTCTCGGCAATGTCTCACTACTCTTTGCCCGTGTGTAAATTATAAATGGCTTGAGAATCCTTGTGAGATCCACGACATTCACACCGTCGAAGACAATGGGTCACAAGGATGGTTCTTTGAAATTTACGGGCACATACCATTGGAACTTCGCGATTCTGACAAAGATTTTGTATTCCCCTGTGTCAATAGACCAGTGACCAAGGACTCTCTGAGTCCATACAATCGATCTTTGGTAGATGATATGGGCATGCACTGGACCCCCTCCACGCAGAAACTGATTTCAGATCTAGTCCCTAAACAGAATATCGTTGTTCACTATGTGCTTTTGCGATGGATGGTGAACAATGGTTTCAATATCACAAAAATACATAGGGCCTTGCAATTCAGTCAGAAACCATACTTGAAGACGTTTATCGTCACCTTTGTTGGTAAACGCTCTTAGGCAAAAAGTAAAGTTGAAAAGGAAATCTACAAGCTCCTTTTAAATTCAGCGTTTGGCAAAATGTGTGAAAGTGTACGAAACAGATCACGTTGTGACGCCGTAACCTGCCCCCAGGAATGTGCACGAATTATTGCCGATCACAATTTTACTACATTCACGAGCATTGAGTTGAGCGTGGCTCTTCTACACAGAAATAAAAGAAATGTTATACTGAACAAGAATATAGCGGGAGGTAGTTCAGTACTGAAAATTTCCAAAAAGCTCATGTTGTCATTTTTTTACAATATGTGCAAGGTACAATGGCCAAGGGAGGGGAGGTTCAAGTTTATGATGGGGACACAGATTCTCTGCTGCTAAAAGTTAAAATCGGCGATTTATTAAATGATTTGGAAAAAGGGGTGCACATCAGGTTGCGGATGGATTTCACTAACTGGAATGCGTCCCTCTACCCCAAGTTGGTGAAACGTCAAGTTCCCAATCAACTACTAATGTTAAAATCAGAGAAGGGGAGCGATCAAATATCCAATGGGGTGTTCCCCAGTCCTAAAGTTTATTGTGTAGAAACACACGACAAAGATGTGAAGCAGCCGTGTAAACGGGTACCTACACACTTTGTAAAAAATAAATGAACATGAGTGTCTACAGAAACTATGTAGATAGTTGTCTAGTGCCAAGAGCAAAGGTGCTAGCATTTCGCTCTCTGCAGTATAGAAACTATACTCTTAGACTTGAAAAAAATGCCATATCATGTATATCTGACAAGGTTTTTGTGCTCAAGGATGGTGTAAAAGTACTCCCCCGTGGTCACTATCAAATTTCATACCGGGTTGAATGTGTAGACTATCGCAACCAACTCAGTCTGGATAAATTAACCTAACCTAACCTGATAGATTAACTTAAATGCTCAAATAGTACAATCTAACCTAACCTGCAGCAGCAGCGGCTATTGTATATAGAGTTTGTTTCCACCGGCCATCGACCCCAGGGGTGGGGGGTCCCGCCCGGGGCGAGCCTTCGGTCCGCGCATCCCGCCCGTGGCCAGCCTTCGGCCCGCGGCCCTGGAGGGGGGCTGTTAGGGGTAGGGGGGAGTATCTTTTAAATTTTTTACAAAATATGATGTCAATAAATGAAAAATGTTGTTCTTATTGTTGTTGAGAAAATAGTGTGTATTATTATTATTGTTGCTGTAAAAAAAAGAAGTGTTTTTTTGTCAATAAATGAAAAATGTTGTTGTTGTACAATAGTGCTGTTGTTAATAAATGGATGTACTATTGTTGTTCTTGATGTGCAAAAAAGTGTTTTTGTTAATAAATTAAAAATGCTATTGTTGTACAATAGTGCTGTTGTTAATAAATATTGTTGTTCGTGCTCTACAAAAAAAGTGTTTTTGTTAATAAATGAAAGAAATATTGCTGCTATTGTTCTTGTTGAACAAATATCGTGTGCTATTCATGCTGTCTAGAAAAGTGTTGATGTTAATAAATGAAAGAAATATTGTTGCTATTGTTCTTGTTGAACAAATAGTGTGTACTATTGTGGCTGTACAGAAAAGTGTTGACGTTAATAAATGAAATAAATGTTGTTTTTGTTGTTCTTGTACTAGATAGATCTATGGGAAAATTATTATTATTTATTCATTGGACAAGTATTGTTTACAGTTAATTGCAGCCCGACTGTTGACAACAGCAGTATGCATCAATTTAAAACACCATTCAGATCGTTTCTGTGTGGTCCATCAGTGTCTGGGAAAACGACTCTTTTAGCTAAAATATTTCAAAATTGTAATAAAAAGTTTTTGGAAAAATCAAAGAAAATTTATTATTGCTATAGTATTTGGTAGGAGTCCTACGATCAAATAAATACTATTGCCACATCCATGCCAATACAATTCATACAGGGAACTGTATGTTTTCAATAGTATTGAACCAAACTCATGGCTGATTATTGATGATTTGTCTGAATCAATTGAACAGTTCTCACAGGAAATGCTACAGCTGTTTACCGTTCGTTCTCATCATGAACACATTTCCATAGGCCTAGTTCTACACAATCTGTTTCATCAGAGCAAATGTATGAGAACCCTTGCTTTGAATTACACCATCTATATTATCTACCGAGTTGTTCGTGATTCTAGCTCGCTAATAACTCTCAATAAGCAAATATATCCAGGCGCTCCAAAATTTCTGCTGTCAGCGTACAGTCAGGCGACAAATAAGCCCTACGGGTACATTTTGCTAGATCTTAATGAGAATACGCCCGAGGATCTACGTTTAGTCACAGGTATTTTTGACAAAGAAATTACTGTATATCTTCCGGTGAACAGTAGAAATAGCTATTAGTTGCCATCATGACACTGAAAAAGCTACACGAAGAACGGCATTTATTTTCCGTTTTAGGCACTTCAAAACCTCCACTCAGGAAGGCCCTACTAAAATATGGTGTTGACAATGATTTCATGAATCTAATATCTGAACTTTGTTTAAATTTAACTGAGTGCAATGTACACTTGCCAAAAGAAGAACAGACAAAGCAACATCGTTCCACTGTACGTGCCTTGGCTTGCAAAAACAAAGGAAAAATTTTTAAAAGAAGACTTCAAGCGGGCCGTAGCCTTTTTACACTTTTACTACCAATAATTGCAGGACTTGTAAACAGTTTTCTCTAGATGGCTAAACCCTTTAAATTGACCCCAATAGAACTTGTCCTCTCCCCCGTGGAACATTTTGAAGAAAATCTAAGCAAATTCATTAATGACGAAAATATTGCCGATGATAAAAGCTAGTTTTACTTCCAGATGCATTCCGGCGTGTGGACAAACATAGACCTTATCGTAAGAGACCCGCCGTCACCGTCACAGATTCCCCTAAACAGGAAACATCTCCTCAAGATTCTGCAGCATTGCAATCAAAGGAGAAGGATTTGAATACCATAGTGACATCAATTGGAAATCTATTGCCAGTGACCTATCGAGAACAGAGTAAAAGAGTATTAACATATCTCATGTTGGAAAGTGGTGGTGGTGATCATGTTCAAGTCGATAGCACAGGGAAACGAATTATAATTCAGGGAAAAGTTATAATCTAGTTGATTTAATTTGTGATATGGTGACGAATCGTAAAGGACTTTTATCATTTGACAATAATCTATACACCTTTCTAAATGCATCAAACTTCCCCAAAAGTCTTATTGGTAATAAGAAAATTCTAAAGAAATTAAAGGAATATGATCCTCTAACAACGCCACTATTTAAAAAAGAAGAAGAAGAAGATTCAATCTTGGAAAATACTAGCAGCAGCAGCAGCAGCAATGATTTTCTAACACCAGTGGCTGCTAGACAAAAGCGAAGACGTATTGATTCACCAGTGTGCAAAAGGGGAGTGGACATTGCACTACGTGTTTGCGTTCAAAATGGATGAAGAATCAAAACATGTATATGAAAATATTGGTGAAGCAGAAAGTGCAAGTTCACCCTCTACGCTTCCTAAAGTTGTCTCTATCATGGGTGGCAGCATATTAAAAAAGTAAAAGAGTATCTAGAAAATGAACCGAGTTACACACTGCATCGGAATCGCAGGCTTCGTGGTAAACAATATCGACAAACTAAACCCTTTTCCCTCTGCATATAATGCAAACTGATCTTTTGACTTTAGACACGATTCTACGGCGTCACAATACACCATACAATTATATTCTAGTAAAAATCAGTTTCTTTAGTCACTATATCCATGCCATTCCATTGCAATCAAAGAGAGGTGTTGAAGTTGCTCATGCTTTAGAAAGTATTCTTGAAAAGGATTGCTATAGAAAAATTCAATCGGATCACGGTAGTGAATTTTTTAATCCTCATGTGCAAAAGGTTCTATTGAAATATAATACAACACTCTATCATAGTCACAGCCCGATAAAGGCTGCATTGGCTGAATGATTGATAAGAACGATTCGTCTATTAATTTCAAGATA